>NW_020227765.1:0-40521 GCF_003070985.1 Temnothorax curvispinosus
TATATATATATATATATATATATATATATATATATATATATATATAGTCAATTGACACTTAACGGGGCTTTTACTCGGAGGAGGGGAGCGAGTGGTTGGCCCGGAGTGTAAGGTGGAGACAGATAAGGGCTCGGAAAGGTAGCAAAGGCAGGGAAAATGAAGAAGTGAAGTGGAGTTGGTGAAAGAGGCGTGGAGGACGTCGAGGAAGTGGAGGAGGAGTCGAGGGTGACAGAGTCATTACCAATCAATGTTAACGAGGAGAGAGTGGTACGGGTTGAAAGTCAGGGTGCTTTTGGAGGTTAGGACGAGGAAAAGGAGGAAGAAGGGGCAGGGACGGAAGAGGTGAGAAGATGTGGAGGGGGAGCGGCGGCTTGGAGCAAGGTGCGGCAGGCGGAAGTGGAAACGTGGGACTCGCTGGTTGGTCTGTCGGCAAGGCGCGGTGGAAATAGCGGTACGAGTCGGCACGAGGGGTCGACTGCCCCGAAAGGGCATGTTGGCACCACTGTGGGACAACGGGACGTGGCGCGCAAGAGTAGACGACAGGCAAAGCGGGTCGATAAGGAAGAGAGAAGAGATACCGGCAATGGAGGAGATGGCACGACGCGTGTCAGCACGACATCGATCGAGTGTTGAGAGTTGGTAATCGATTGATTGAGAGAAGAGGATTGACGGAGCATAGCGAGCGCACGGCAGCAGGGGGTACAAACTCCCTCTTGAGAAAAGCGGGGACGGTTTTCAACGCCATCTGCACCATGGCCCGGAAAATGAAACTAAAATTGGTCACGTGACATGGAGTGGGGATTCAGGAGCACGCATTCAAATCTATATATACATACATACAAAATATTCTAGAAATTATTTATAATAATAATTAACAAAAGATCTCGCAATAACTTGTGAGGGAAATAATAAAGAAATTCAATACACATAGTAAATACAATAAATGACAGAATTTATTTCTTAATTTTTTTGGATGTATATTGTTTATAGTCATTTGACATGCGTTTTCTATTACATTTTTCCTCTCTAAACATCTCTCGCCTTTTTTTCATTTTTATAATGTCCTGTACACAATTGGATTCTGTATCTTCTTTATTAATACTACATATAAGTATATTTTTTTTGCACCACCAAATCAAGAATTTGCTAGTAATTATTTGTATCATCGTTTTAAACGCATTATTATGATGCTCGACACAATCATACCAATCAATGTTAACATGCCAATTGTCAAAATGCTCTAACAATATTTTTAAAATATCTCGTCGATGAGCTCGCGTTTGTAACAATTTATTAAGCCTGCTTAATATGTGCTTTACGAAAATTGGAAATTCACTATATGTCAAACAGGTATTACATTCTTTACAATAATTGAATTGTTTTAAAATAGCAGTAATAATTTCTTGTAAATATTCTGGTGCAAAATCTACGGTTGATTCTTCATGAACAGTTACATTACTTATCAATTCATGTGGTTCGTCACGTTCATCATTGTTTTCGCA
Source organism: Temnothorax curvispinosus (assembly GCF_003070985.1). Lineage (NCBI taxonomy): Eukaryota > Metazoa > Arthropoda > Insecta > Hymenoptera > Formicidae > Temnothorax > Temnothorax curvispinosus. The sequence continues at coordinate 1,503 of NW_020227765.1, forward strand.
ACTAACATCATACACCTCAGCATTTGAACGATTATCTTCCAAGCACTTTTCTAGCGAAAACAACATGAAGCTACTATGTACAGTTTCGCAATTACCGCCTTTAATTGAAAAAGATTTCATGTTGCTCACCAATAAAGTTATAAATGAATCTTTGAATTGTCGAGGTGTCGGATTTACATTACAAACCCCATGACTTCTAATTTGGCCAAAGAAATTTTCAAATGGATCCTGATTACAAAAACGCGCGTTTAAAGATTTAAAATCATATTTTTCATTAAGTACATTCCAAATTTTTTGAAATCCATCTACAGTGAATAACCAATTTTTTAAACTTGGGATATTTTTCACAATTTTATGTGTTACCTTATCTATAAATGTCATGTTTCGAAGTACATTTTTAGCATTCGTCCAGAATTCATGATGGACACTCTCTTCCGTTACAAGAAATTGTAAATCATCTGTCATATGAACTTTATTAATGTTCACAATTGGCTATATCTGCTGTACCGTTTCGCATGATTCTGCGGAAGCTGCGACAATATCAGAATTTACTTCAACATTTTCTGAAATTTGTAATGCGGTGATAGTACCAATATCAGCAGAACTAGTACTGGGAATATCTGATGCAATATTTGCATCTAAGAAATTATCAATATCAGCAGAACTAGTACTGAGAATATCTGCTGCAATATTTGCATCTGAGAAATTATCAATATCAGCAGAACTAGTACTGGGAATATTTGCTGCAATATTTGCATCTGATAAATATAATGTAGGCATTGCAGTGTCCTTAAGACGCCGCTTCTGCCCGTAAGGTATTATCATACTTTCAGAAAAATGTAAAGAGCAAATTCTTAATTTGTCCTTTGCTTCTTTTGTTGCATCTATAACAAAAAAATACGTATCAAAACATATTACTATAAGAAATACCTTATCGTGTAAAATATATATGAAAATTATCAATATGAGACTGTCATTTTATTAAATATTTTTATAAATTATTGTAAAAAAAATACATATAATATTAATTTAATTTTTTTATATATGTGGAATATTTCATTTATAAATGCAACATAAGTATATACGAAAAGATATTCAATATTATTAATACATATATCAATTCTTAAAAACTTACCGATTACATCACATCTTCCGATTACTCTTAACCATGCCTGAGCCTTTATTTCGTCTCGTGGTAATTTGTGACCAGGAACTTTATTGAAGATGACGTGCACCCTGGCACACAGCATTTCCACACCATTGTGGCTTTTCTTAAAATAAATACATACATTATAAATATATATATATATATATATATATATATATAATAAATAAATTTAATCGTTTTCCATGCAAAATATGTGTATTTGTCTGTGTTGCATGTACATATGATTGTTGTATACATTATTATTATGTGTGTAAGGCTGCGGTCCATTTGATGCTACAAATGCTTCGAAGCATTCTTCTTCTCCTTTCTTTCAATGAAGAAAGAAGAAGAAAAAGAATGCTTCGAAGCACTTGTAACATCAAATGAACCGCAGCCTAAGTATGTGTGTTAATATTATATGTGTATACAGAGGTTAGTAAGCTACTTCTTTTCCTCTAATTTCTGTATAATCATAACATGCAATTACCTTGCTTTGGCTTGCTAGCTCGTTCTTGCTCGCTGTAGCACGTGATAGCACGTGATAGCACGTGATAGCACGCTGTAATATTTCTTATACGGCTTAAAACACCCGGACTAAAACTGAAGCAAAGGCGGTTGACTGCGTCAGCAATCCTCGAAAATTTTTGGAATGAAACACCTTCAAACACGTTCTCGGTCTCGTACTGTCTCGTACCAAAAACTATCGAATAATAGCCTATGCTATCCGACATTCCGTTCCGACAAGAAAATGTGAGCCATAAGACGAAGAAGAAGACCAGAAACTATCTCCACTCCATGTCACGTGACCGATTTTAGTTCCATTTTCCGGATCATAGTGCAAATGGCGATAATGTACATCCGTCCCCCGTTTTAGCATGGGAGTTTGTACCCCCTGCACGGCAGTGCACGTCACAGCAGAGCGAGGAGAGATGTGAGAGACGTCACGAAGAAAAGAAGGGAAGCAGGAAAGCAGTAAAAAGAGTAAAGAAGAGCAGGAGAAATGAAGAGAAGGAGAGGACAAAGGTGAAGGGTGAACAAGTAAGTGAGGAAGTAAGAGGAGGAGAGAGATGGGAGGCGCGCGCACACACACACGCAGGTGGGTTAGAGGAGGCAGAAAGAAGAAGAGAGGAAGGGTAAGAAGATAGAAGTTGGATAAAAGCTATGTGTAGGAAGAGGAGCTGAAGGTAAAGGAGGATAAAGATAGGGATTACACAAACACGCATACGCGAACTCGCACGGAGGGTGGAGGAAAGGCAGAGAGGAGAAGAGAGGGGAGGCGAAAAGGCATATGCTAAGGAAAGTTTATTTGTAGGAGGAAGAGATACGTGAGAGACGGAAGAGTGGACGGAAGGAAGAAAGGAGAGCGGAGGGACGAGGCAAAAGTCTGAAGAGGTGAAGCAGGAGAGGGGAAAGGAGAGGGGGCGCAGCTGAGAAGAAGGCAGGAGGGTAAAGAGAAGACGGCAGAGGGGAGAGCGGGGAGATGGAGGAGTCAGAGGGCCTGATGAGGGTGCTGAGCACGATTGCAGAGGAGTTAGGGAGGATCAGAAGAGTGCTAGAGAGAAAGGAAGGAGTGCAGAAGGAGCCGGGAGTACCGAGGAGAGAGGGTTGGAGAGTACGGGTGAAAGGAGCGAGCCGGGAAGCAAGACGGAAGAAGAAAAGAGTAGTGAGGCGGAGCGGTGGAAGGAGGCGATGAGAAGAGAGGTCGCAGGATTAAGAGATGAAAAGGCGGAGGAAGGTGCAGCAGAAGAAAAGAACGCCTCAAAGAGGGTTAAAGAAGGCGGAGAAGAAGAGAGGAGGATAGTATGGGACAGAGGGGAGAGGATCGGAAGATGGGTGGAGGAGGAGGCAAGAAGAAGAGTAAGGGCGGCGGGGGCGAGAGGGGGCTGACCGGGGGGATGAACAGAGATGGAAGGAGATGGAGGAAGTGGGGAGGATAGAATGTAAGAGGAGAGGGGGAGGGTCGCAGAAGGAGGCAGAGAGAAGTTAGAGCAAAGAGAGGGAGAAGACAAGGAGGCTGAATGAGAGGGTGAAGAGGTTGGAGGAGGAGAGGGAGCAAAGAGAGAGAAAGAAGAGAAATGTCGTATGGAGGGGGTTGGATGGGAGGGACGCAAAAGAAAGGAGGGGTCTGATGGAAAGGGTGGCAGAGAAGGTGTTGAGTAAAGTACCGAAGATTAGAAGGGTGTGGGAAAGGAGAGTGGAGGGAGGAAGGGAGGTACTGATAGTGGAGATGGAGGATGAGAAGGAGAGAGCGGTTCTGTTAGGAAGGTATGGAGAATTCAGGCAGAGGTGGGGTATAGGCGTAAACGAGGACTTGACTATGGAAGAGAGAAAAGCGAGGTGGAGGTTACTTGAAAAGGCAAGGGAGGAGAGGAACTAGAGTCGAAAACAGGAGAATTTGGGTGGTAGAAAAGGAGATTGTGTGGAACGAGGATGAAGGGAAATGGGAAGAGAAGTAAGGGTAGGGAGGGCCGGAGGTTAAAGAAAGGGGGAAAAGAGAAGGAAGCGAAGGGGAAAGGGAGGAGGTCATCCCTGTGTTGCAGAGGCGGAAGCGGTGAGGAGGCGGAGAGCTGAGGAGTTAGAGCACGGAAAGAGGGTGGAAGAAGCGGCCAGGAGGAGGAAAGGAGAGGCAGGGTCCGAGTGGGTGGGAGGGTACCAGGATGTAAAGGGTCGCACGCGGCCAGGTCGGGTATAAGGGGATTGTATTTTGTAAAGGGTTGGGTACGTCCCTAAAAAACGCCATATGGGTTATTTGATGGTTGTAAGATATTTGTGTATGTTGTAAAGGGTTGGGAACGTCTTTTCAAAACGCCTTGCAACTCTGAGGGGAGTCAATAAACAATACATACATACAATTGACACTTAACGAAGATTAACACAATAACATTTAAATGACACCCAACGATAAAGGGGTCATGACGACACTGATTAAATCGACATAGAACATTAAAGGTTAACACCCTGTTAACACCAAACCAACATCCAACGATGAGGATCAATCTCCAATCTACACTAAACATTGAGGCTTAATTCCCAACCTACACTTATCATTGAGAATAAACTTCCAATATACACCCATCATTGAGGATTAAACTCACAACTTACCTAAACCTCAATGGTCAACACTCAATCTACACCTAAATTTAAGTGTTGACACTTAACTTTGATGACAAACACTAAACTTATTACGCCCAAATTTGAGTGTTAACTCTCAAATTTGAGCGTAAGTTTAGTGTTAACACTCAAATTTGGTTGTTAACCATCAAAGTTGAGTGTATTTTTTCATAAGGGATATAAAAGATATACCATTGGTACAAACGTGAAAACGAGTTTCCCTGAATTGCACAACAAGAAAAACATTGATGAACCCTCTAAATCGAGATTAGAAGTCTAATATAAGAGTACAGTGTGTATGACGATTCGTGCGTATGTGTGCATGCGTGCAATGTAGGCGCTATCCTTGTCTATATCCTTGTCTATAAGACAGATATAGGTCGATAACATAGAAAATGGTAATTTTGTCGGTTATACAAAAGACTCCAGCATCACCTTAATTAAAAAATTTAAATTTTTTTTAATTTTATTAATGTAAATAATACATTTCATATTTTTTGAACGTAACTTTAATTTTACGCACATTTATTTTTGCGTAAATTTTGTGTCATTTCTCTTTCTCGTTTCTTTTGTATTTTACAAATTAATTCACATAGAAATCAATATTTTTAAATTTTTAGATCGAGCTTACTTTCTGCTGATTTTAATTCGGTGTTTTCAGAAATATACCAACTGGACGTGGATTATCAGGTAATTTCCAATAATCTGTTGGCGTCCGCTTTCACGTATCACGAGCTCGAAAAAGTGGCCTCGACTTTCGACCTAGACGTAGGTGGTTTGCTATTACTGGAAGCGACAAATTTGAACGACGCTGTTTTGGTTGGTTCTAAGAGAACGCTGTATTTTTCTACTGAAACCAGTAAGTTAATCGCTATTGAAGTAGCTCATTTGAATTAATTGCATTTTGAAACTGATAGAATCCATATCTTTCAAACTACTAGAATCGATATTTTCTTTAAAGTGGTTTAAAAATTGCATGCCACGATTTATTGAATACAGATTTACAGCGCTGATGTAGAAAATAGAATAATTTTTAATAATGTAGAAAACAAAATACATTTACGACAATTAGAAAGATGGCTGCTGGTATTCTCTCTTTATATTTATTAAATAATACTTAATATTATAAAATATTCGTAAAACAAAAAACTAAAAGGGTACATAGAAGTTTCATAATTATCTTAAGAAATGCAAAAAATATATAGTATCATCATTTTATATACATACAGGAGCATTTAAATTGAGACGCCTAAATATCTAAGAAATAAAGCAAAATAGAAAGAAATGTTTCAGACAAAAGTTATAAGGTTTAAAAAGATGCATTTTTCAATAGCAGTATTAGTTTGACCATAAGTGGCGTTGCCAAAGTCAGGTTAAGGTCAACTTTATTTTTATGAAAACCTCTATTTTTTTATTGTAACATCTTTTTCTACTTATAAATTTGAACAACTTTTTTTCAAACATTTTTGTATTTGCCTAATACTTTTTGAGATATTCAAGGAAATATTATTATTTGTGCATCTCCTTGGAACTTTCATGTATTCACAAATATTTAAAAAAAATTTGGATACTATTGCAACAGCAATGATCTTGAAACCAAATCAAGTCGAAAAGTCTACTATTTTCTCTTCGACAAACAAACATGCAATTATCCAGATATCGTAAGCTAAATATTAAAAAAATTGTTCAAATTTATTAGTAGAAGAGTGATACAATAAAAAATAGCGGTTTCTATTTTAAAAAATAAAGATGACCTAAACTTGACTTTGACAACACCACTTATGGTCAAACTAATACTGCTGTTGAATGCCTTCTTAAATCTTATAACTTTTGTCTGAAACATTTTTGTGATATCAATTAAGCTGAAATTTGTTTTTATGGATAGAGTGTCATTAAAGAAAAAAGTTGGTATGGGAAGAATGTTATTTCTGGGGCCCCTCAATTTGATAAGTGTATTTGATAGATTTTTCGCTGAGAAAAAGAATGCCGCGAATCATAATGCGCTACGATGCATAGTTTTTAAAATATCGATTTTTAAATGTAATAATAGCAACATTGGGTAATTGTGTACATGGAGGGGGTCACCTTGGATGACCTTGATATTTTAGTATGTTTTCAAGGTCACCCTCTTGAGTGACCTTCAGAAGGTTTCAGCCCGCGCTCGTTGTTTATTCAGAAGTTATTTAAAAAAAATTTGAGAAATGTAGCAGTTATTTTGAGTATTAAAAGGCATAAATGACTAATATATATGTGGAAATAGTACATGTATGAACAAAGGAAAGTTATTTAAAGCAGTGAATGGAAATTTTAAAGCAGTGGAAAGTCCACGCATGTACTTCGAAGGCACACTATGTGTCTAGTTTAACAATAGTGGAGTTCCCGCAGGAGGGGCGGAACCTACTGCCTCCACGCATACACTTTTCACGAGACGAGTTGTCACATGAGTTCGTGGCGTGCTTTACGAGCGTTTAAGTAGAGGTGGTATTAAACAAGATAAGTTAGTCGATCATCTGTGTGAATATTTGTGGCGATATACAATAAAAAGAATTGGAGGAGACCCATTTTATGTATTACTAGATGACATAAAATATGTGTATTCGGGAAATTAATAGAGAATATATAATATGTTTCATTATGTATATATATATAAACGAGCTCGTAAAGCACGCCACGAACCCATGTGACAACTGGTACAATAATTTCGCAGAAAACACGTGGACTCGTGAATGGAGGAGCCGAAAACAACGATTTGCTGCTTTAAATAACTTTTCTTTGTTCATGCATGTACTATTTTAACATATATATTAGTCATTTATGCCTTTTAATACTCAAAATAACTGCTACATTTCTCAAACTTTTTTTGTTAATAACTTCTGAATAAACAACGAACGCGGGCTGAAACGTTCTGAAGGTCACTTAGGAGGGTGACCTTGACAACATGTTAAAATATCAAGGTCATCCAAGGTGACTCCCTCCATGTACACAATTACCCAATATTGTTATTATTACATTTAAAAATTGATATCTCGAAAAGTATGCATCGTAGCGCATTGTGATTTGCGGCATTCTTTTTCTCAGTGAAAGATCTATCAAATAAACCTATCAAATTGAGAGGCCCCGGAAATAACAATATCCCCGTTGATATTGAATATGGTGATGATTGGTGAAGGGGTTACCGATTTCTGTTTTAACAAACCTTCGTGTTTGTTCTAATTTCCGTACATTTTGTGATATTGAGCTGAATTTTTTGATGGATAGATTATCATTAAAGAAAGGTTGGTATTGAATTTGGCGAAGATCGTTGAAAGAATAACCGATTTTTGCTTTCAAAGTGTATATGGTATACATGTAATTTTATATAGAGTTTTATTAAAAAAAGGTTGGTATTGAATTTGACAAGGATAGGTGAAGTTTTCTACTCTTATTTCATAAATTTTTGATGGATAGAGTAAAACATTTTTTTAGTTTTATTTATAAAAAATATTTATATCTGAAAAAAATTTTTTTTTACGGATAAAGTATCGTTAAAGGAAGGTTAGTATTTAATTTGGCGTCGATCGGTGAATTGGTTTTCCGATTTATGCCTAAAAAAAGTATAAGTTATATATTTGTGGTGTCCAGCACGGGCGCAACAATATGTAATCTTATATAGAGCATCATTAAAGGAAGGTTGATATTGAATTTTCTGATGATCTGTGGGAAAAGCTTACCGATTTCTGCTTTAAAAGTGTATGAAGTTTTCTACCTCTATTTCATATACAATGTTTTTTATTATAAATTTACAAATATAATAAAAAAAGTGTTTACTTTAGAAATTTGCAGATTGCTTCCTCATCATTTTACTTCGCTTATGCTTATAAAGTTTCCTCAATGAGGAAGCCAATCTATTATATGCTAATAATTTGGCAAATTTCTCATAGATAAAACTTTATGAGCAAAAAAAATGACCAGGAAGCAAGTTTTAGATAAAAATTTAGAAATGCTGCAAAAATCAATTTAAAATTACTATTGTATATGTTTGTGTATATGTACTTGTATACTCAGTCCTATTACTCGTGCCCGAGCGTGGTGATTTCTCTTCATATACATGTGTTGCGCACGTGGATTTATACACATTGTATATGGAACCTACAGTTTAACGCCGATTTCGAACGGCAATTTTTAAAGAAGTTTTCGTGGCAAGACATACTCTCGGTGGTTTGCCATTGCCTTCCGAGAGGAGAACGAGCGAATAAAATTTTTCTAGCTCTACCGGGAATCGAACCCGGGACCTTTGGTTCAATAGACTAGTGCGCTGTCTACTAGGCCACGCTCGTCCTAAGGACATATATGTACTTATATGTGTATATTTGTACATGTATATGTGTATATGTGTATATATTCAAACGTATCGCCTTTATTTCCATCTGAATAAATGATTATATCTATAAGTTGCTGTTTCACTTAAAAACCTTCCTATATGAGAAAGCCTAAGGTAAAATTAGAAAAAAATTATACATATATTTGAAAAAAAAGGTACAGTAACAACTGTGCCGCAAACAACAACGTAGAACTACGTCAACTGTCACTATTTCATATTAAAGTATTCAACGAAGGAAAGTAGACGTAAGGCTTATACGTCAACTGTCACTATTTCATGTTATAATATTCAGCGAAAGACAGTTGACGTAGCCCTACGTCTACTCTCCTTCGTTGAATACTTTAACATGAAATAGTGACAATTAACGTAGTTCTACGTTGTTGTTTGCGGCACAGTTGTTTTTTATTTTTTCTTTATTTTTTAGATATTTAGGCGTCTCAGTTTAAATGCCCCATTCTGTAACATAGAACTATAGCTATTAAAACTACACGTATAAACCCAGGGAGCGCCAATGCGCGTATAATGCGCTTGTACATTAAACTTTGCATTAAATGCGGGTCGTAAATACACATTTAATGCGCGTATTTGTCCCCCATTATATTCGCATTTAATGCATATTATTATGGCAGCGCATATCAAAAGTGCACCTACGCTCATTGATCGAGAAGCCTAATTGGACAAAGTGAACTCTGTACTATATTGGAATGCTCACTGCAATGTTTAGAGGCTGGGCACAAAGAAAAAGAGGATAAGTTGCTCAGTGTCCAGACAGAGAAAGAAACGGACGTTAAGCAACCTATCTCTTTTTTTCTTTGTGCCCGGCATTCTAAGCATTGCTGTGAGCATATATATTCCAGTACAGCTATCACAGAAGAAAAAAACATTCTTATTTAGAGAATATCTTTATTTTTGACATGTAAATCTTGAATTAAGATTACATAGTGTAAGACAAAGATAAATTACTCGCATCAAAGCACTATACATAATTCAATAAAGAAAAATATATTATTCAAAAATAACTGTTATTAATGATAATGAGGTTTTAAAACCGAATCTGGTTTTTACCTCACAAGGAGGTCTGCTTATATATACTGCTGGATGTATTTTAAATACGAGATAGCTCTTCTTACCATCATGCGCCACTTACCGGCGTTGTTGCGAACTACCGTCGTCAAATGCGTTAATGCGTTTTATAGGTGGTGTAGGTCGCCACAATGTTATTTTCTTCTTACCCTGCTGAAAAAGTTTGATTAAATCCAATTAATATCATATTAATTTCAATAAAATTTTAAAGGTTTTATGACATTCCATTGGCCTAGTCAGAATAATAAAAAACGAAACTATTAGATATAAACAGATTCAATCAAACAGTCAGAATAAGCTGGTATTAATAAGTTATAAGAAGAAATTTCTGAACAGATTTTAATAATTCGTATCATTTTGAATAGCACCTGTTTTCTACTGGTTTTTATGACAAATTTCAAAAAATAATCTATAAGTTTCTGTTTATTTTATTTGGAAATAAAATGTCTACTGTATTTTAATGGAAATTTAAAAATATTCCCAATAGACTATTATATTCGTATATATTTCTTAAGGTTTTAATGGGAACTTGTCCCTATTGGAATTAAATGGAAATTTTCAAATAAATGTTTAATATATTTCGATTGGTATTAACACGAACATATTAGTATTTATCAGAAATTTACAAGGGGTGTTCTATAGATTTCTGTAGATATTAATAAGTAATACTTCTATAAGTATTAATAAGTGTCCAATGGGATTTATTGGGAATTCGCAATAACGCAAGTCTATAGATTCCTCAATGTTTTAACAGGAACCATAATTTTTAAGGAGTTTTACAGGAATTTCTTAATAGACTGTTCTCTACATTTCTAAAGGTTTTAAAAAGAACTGGTCTTGTGGTTTTCAATGTAAATTACTAATAAACCATTCTATATGTTTTTTAAGGTTTTAATGGAAACTTGTCTCTCTATTAGGATTAAATAGGTATTTCCAATGAATGTTCTATATATTTTGAATAGTATTAACAGGAACATACATGTATTAGTATTTATCGGGAATTTACAATAGGGTGTTCTATATAGATTTCTACAGTAGGTACATATGTAGGATCGACAATTCCGAGTATGTTAGATGGGACACCAAACAGCACACAAAATAGTTCACAAACGGATATATATTCTTTTATGTTAATGGTACAAGTCTCTCTTGGTCGTTATAACACACGCTCGCATGCTTGCACGTCTCTGACTCGCTCTGCTCGATCCTTACACACACACACACACACACACACACACACACACGGCGACTGTCGCATCTCAAGCGACCAATCACATACACTCGGCGACTGTCGCATCTCAAGTGACCAATCACGCACACTCACTCTCTCGTCTCTCTCCGATCGCACAAGCGCTGTCTCTCTCTCTCTCTCTCTCTCTCGACGACCGATCTGCCAACTCCACACATATTAATACCTACAGAAATCTATAGAATACACCCTATTGTAAATTTCTGATAAATACTAATACACATATATTCCTGTTAATACTATTCGAAATATATGTATAAAACACTTATTAAAAATATCAATTTAATCCCAACAGAGACAAGTTTCCATTAAAACCTTGAAACATATGGAATAGTTTATTAGTAATTTACACTGAAAATCACAAGACATCAGTTCTTTTTAAAACCTATAAAAATATATAGAACAGTCTATTAAGAAATCTCTGTAAAACTCCTTAAAAACTATGGTTTCCGTTAAAACATTCAGGAACCTACAGACCTGCGTTCTTGCGAATTCCCAGTAAATCCCATTGAACAACTATTTGTACTTATAGAAGTATTACCTATTAATACCTATAAGTATCTATTACCTATAAAAATCTATAGAATACCCTACTTTAAGTGTCCAATAAATACTAATAGATATATGTATGTTCCTGTTAATACTATTCAAAATACATAGAACATGTATTCAGAATATCCATTTAACATCAATACAAACAAGTTCCCATTAAAGCCTAAAGAAACATAGAATAGTTTATTAGGAATCCCGTTAAAAACCACAAAACGTCAGTTCTTTTTAAAAACTGTAGAAATGTATAGAGCAGTCTATTGGGAAATCCCTGTAAAACTCCCTAAACAATGATACCGTTAAAACATCCAAGAATCTAGACTATATTATTGAGAATTTCCAGTAAATCCCATTGCACACCTATCCAGATAGCCAAGAATGCTAAAATCACATTAATATTCATTATACACTGTTGGAAGTGTTAAATATAACATAAATCACATGTCCCAAACGGTCCACTCAAATTTTTGTGTTAATTTAACATAACATGGATGTGTTAAATGGTAACACTGATACTATATACTTTGTTCAACGAGAGATTGAAAGTGGTTCTGCGCATAGGTATTCATACAGCACAAAATATTTTTAAAATATTTTTAAAATATTTTTTAGGAAGATTAAAATAATTCACAAAAATATTTTTTAAATGTTTCTATGTCCGCCACATGAAGAATAGCATGCTTACAACTTACCTAAACCTTAATGGTCAACACTCAATCTACACCTAAATTTAAATGTTGACACTTAACTTTGATGACAAACACTAAACTTACGCCCAAATTTGAGAATTAACACTCAAATTTGAGTGTTAACCATCAAAATTGAGTGTACTTTTTCATAAAGGTTGATAAGGACCCGAATCTTGGGTTGAAACGTCGTGAAGTTTTTTTTGTATATTTTGCCAATTGCTGTCGATATAAATATATTATTTTTGGTTAAACATTATTGGCGGAACAAACACTTACTTTTTGGTATTTACACATCATCGACCTAAACAATGACGTCTCACAACAACGATGGATTTCTCCACACGATCAACAACCAGTTCGTTTTGTTAGATCACTTGATAAGGACCCGAATTCTGGGTTGAAACGTTGTGAAGTTTTTTTTGCCAATTGCTGTCGATATAAATCTATTTTTTTTTTTATAAATATGTAGATTTAAATTAATATTTCAAAAATATATTTCAAATATTTAAGAAAATATTGTCTGAGTAATAAAGAAGAGCATTTTTATAAATATTTTTAAAAGATTCTTAAAATATTGTTAAAAATGTTACCACAGAAGGTTTTTAAATCATTTCAAAATATTCCTAAAACAATTTTAGAATGCCCGGTTTATTCGTACGAATTTTAAAATGTTTCTTGCAATATTTTTACAGAAATATCCAAAAATATTTTTTGAAAACATTTTGTGCTGTATGGGTAGGCAAAGTGGGGAGAGCGTAGCGCGGTCGTATACGGCACGGCAGTGTGGAGGAGGGCTTTCTCGGCTTTCCGTGGGAGGAGACCTGCGTGAGACGGACGAGTTTTTGTCTGATTTACTCTCAATGTCTCGTTAAACTGAGTATATGTTAAAATATTTTAACAGAAAGGAAATAAATTTTAACACATTTAATAAATACGTTTAAATTGTGTTACTTTAACATATTTAATAAATTATTTTTAATAATTTTACATTTTAAATTTGTTAAGTTCACCTAAAGTACATTCGTAACTTGCCAACAATATAACAAACAATTAAAAACAGCAAAATTTGATAATTATATTGCCAGTAAGTGAAAAAATTCAACTTTGGTATACGTACTTAATTTGACCCAACTGGTCAACTTTATTTAACAGAACGCTACGTTTCGACCTTGGGTTTAGGTCCTTTTCAAGCGTCAAAGATACAAAATTATTAATTAGTTAGGCATAATGCCTGCTACGCCACATCTAAAACTAATGAATAAAAATTACGACATGTAACACGTGTAGTCCACAATTAATATAAATTAAGCGCTTACACAATTTGTTTGTTGAGAATTGCAATGTATAACTGAACGTTGACACGGCATATTCGGTCGTTCAGTCGTCAAATGAACTTGTTCGGTCGGAGATGTTACTGCTAATGTGCGGACACGGAGAATAACAAAACACTATTGCTTACAGCGATTAGGAGGGGAGAACAGAATAAGAAGTAGGAAATTGTGTCTCTTCTATAATTCGTTCGTAGAGAGCGTTGAGCTTCTCTGTGTCTCTTTGTAAATTTATGTTATTACTGAATTTCTTTATATAAAAAACATTTCCGCTATTTCCCTCTTCTTATTAGTCTGTTTCTCCTTATGTAAAATTACTGGTTTTTTCCAATCGAAGTCATGTCCATATGATGTTCTGTGACAGCTAACCACGGAATGATTGCTGACGTCCTTTTTTATGACGTTTTGGTGCTCCCTGAGACGCGTGCATAAGTGCCGTTTTGTCTGCCCGATATATGCGGCATTACAATCTTTGCAATTTATTTTATACACTAATTCAGTTTGATTGCGATCATCTATCCTGTCTTTCCCTCTTTTTATTATACAGTCGAGTTTTTTAGGGACCGTATATAGAGTATTGATATGATATTAACTTTCTTTAAATCTCGACTTATCACTCAGATCTTTCACACATGGTAACGGTATACTATTCTTAGGATCGAAAATTATTTTACTATTATCGGTGGACGTGTTATTTCGTGTTTTAAGGTGATTTAATCTTTTGGCAATGTATTTATTAATGACTGACTTTGGAAAACAGTTGTTGGTCAAGATATCTTTAACAGTTTTGATGTTAGAATTATGGAATTTTTTGTCAGAGAGTTAAATAGCGCGATCAACTAGGCTTGTGATGGTGTTTATTTTGTATTTTAACGGATGATTTGAGTAAAAATTTGTATACTGTCCAGAAAACGTAGGTTTTCCTGTACCAGTTCGTTATCAGAGTATTGCCATTCCGGATCACCGTTGTGTCAAGAAAATTAAATGACTCGTCCTTTTCCGTTTCATAAGTGAATTTCAATCTGGGGTAATAGTTATTAAAAGCTCTTAATATTGTGTCAACTTTAAGTTTAGGGACAACAGCGAAGATGTCATCAACATATCTGAAAAGTATCGGGATATCAAAATCTAGCAAGTTCAGGCAGTGCGTCTCCAGATCATCCATTACAATGTCAGAGACGTCTGGGGATAAAGGAGACCCCATAGGACTACCGAAAATCTGCTCATAAATCGCACCGTTAAAACTAAAGCTAGTGGAGGATAGAATCAAGTCAATAGCGTATAAAAATTTATGTCTGTTAAGTTAGCACCCCCCCTACAAAAAATCGGAATAACACATATACAGAAAATAAGTGCTCTTTATGTGCTAATTATGTGCTCTATTCACGATTTTTGTGCTCGAGCGGTTTTGCGGGAAATCGCAATTGAAAGTAGGGGTGCTGGCTTAACGTAAGCTAGCACCCCCACTCATTAAAATTACATATAAAATAAAAAACTCAATATGCTAGAATTATGTGCTTTTTATGTGCTATCAATTGATATTACGAACTTGCATAAATTCTAAAAATTCATTCGAAGTAAATGCTGTACCTCTATCCGACACTAAAATACTTGGACTTCCAAATGTGTTAAACAACCCTTCCAAATGTTTGATAGTTTTTTTTGAACTAGTAGACTTAACTGGAAACAACCAAGTAAATCGCGTAAACGCATCTATTATTAATAAAATATGTTTGAATCCCTCGACTGACTCTGAGATCGGGCCAAAATGGTCCGTATGCCAAATTTGACACGGGGATTCAGGGTTATCCACTATTTGTAATTCGCCTTCTCGAGTATTAACAGATGCATTTGTCATTAAACAAGTCAGACAGTTATCTATATAATCCACTACTTTCTTTCGTAAAGAAGAATACCAATAATTTACGTATATACCTTGGAAGGTTTTCTCGACGCCACAATGCGCCATATCGTCATGATATACCCGAATAATGTTATTTATCATAACTTCTGGAATTACGAATCTAAGTTTATCCTTTCCTTTACGAAAGACAAGTCCATCTATCAACGTAAATCAACGTAAATTTTTCATTATCCTCAAACTGTAATTTTTCCGCAATATCCTTTAATCGAACATCACGCAACTGCTTATATTCTAGCTCTCTTTCAAGAGGCATTGGTTCTATATACGCAACAGCCCTACTTAATGCATCCACATGAGCCATCCGTTTACCTTCTCGATGTAAAATTCCAAAATTGTATTCTTGTAAACGGAGAGACCATCAAGCAATTCTTGGATTAATATTTGCTTTCTTCATTGCAAACACCAGTGCATTGCAATCCGTTATTATTACAAATTCGATTCCATACAGATATATATGCCATCGTTCCACTGCTTTTACCATGGCCAACATCTCTAATTCAAAGCTATGATAATTAGCTTCAGCCTTGTTAGTTGACTGACTGAAATAGGCTACCGGAGCCCATTGACTATTTTCTTGCTTCTGCAATAAAATGGCTGCTATTGCAATGGCACTCGCATCCGTATGAAGTTGCGTTTCTGCCTTCGGATTATATATTTGTAAAACAGGGTACGACGTTAAATCCTGTTTCAATAACTCGAAAGCATTATGACATTCTTTATCGAATTCAAACTCTACGTTCTTGTGCAAAAGCTTTTGCGATGGCTTAGCCTTAACAGCGTAATCCTTTACAAATTTTCTAAAGTAATTAGTTAAACCCAAAAACCTTTGCACTTCAACAACTTTTTTAGGTTCAGGAAAATTCCTAACCGCCTCCGTATGTCGGAAACTAATAGTTATCCCTTTCGGGGATATAACATATCCTAAATATTCGACTGATATCTTCAAGAAGTTACACTTTTTTAAATTTAATTTAAAACCATAACTTTTAAAAATTATAAGAACTTCTTTTAGGACACTAATATTTTCTTCTGGTGTATCGGAAGGAATAATTACATCATCCATATATACGATAAGCATATTCAGCCTGATTAATTTTTCTAATAGTTGCGATAAACGTTTTTGAAATTCTGCCGCTGATTCACACCATCCGAACGGCATATACAATTGTTCAAATTGACCATCCGGAGTCGCAAAAGCAAAGTATTTCGTATGTTCAGGATGAACTTTAATTTGGTGAAAGGCATCTTTTAAATCTAATGTCGTAAATACCTTTCTATTACCAATACGCGCTATGCAATCCTCTATTACCGGAAAAGGAAAACATTGCTTATTTACTCTTTGATTGAGCGGGCACAAATCAATACACATTCGTAAAGATCCGTCTTTTTTACGCACTAATACTACACGCGCGCAATACGGGGAATTACTACGCTTAATAATACCACGACGCAATAAATCATCAGTGATTTTTCCAAGTTGCTCTCTTTCAGACCAAGCAAATCGTCTGGGAGCATATGCAAAAACGGAATCATCCTTAAGGGAAACTTTTATTGAATAATTATCTTCAATCAATGGTATATCCGAACTCTCAACCTCTTGCATCATCGAAATTAATTCTTGCTTATACGATTCATCAAAATCAATATCAATATCTTGTAATAATGACAGCACATCTTCAGATTCATCTTCAACAACTTCTGTAGAAGCTATCTCCTGAAATAATTGAACGCGATTATTTAATTCAACGCCAGATGGTTTGTATGTAACTGTAATATTATTCTCCTCAAGAAAATCTAAACCAATAATCAAATCCGACAAAAATGAGTCATCATGCAATACCAAAAAAGAAATTGAAGCATTTAAATTCGGTAACAACTCTAGAGAAATCACTGTTTGGGCAGATCCTAATACGTTAATACCAATATTATTCACTGCTTTATATTGTTTTACCTTTTTATCTTTTTCTATACTAATATCTGGAAATCTTGCGAGAATCGAAGATTTAATAAAAGATACAGGACTTCCGGTGTCCATCAATGCAATCAATTTACATGCAATTTTATTTATCGATGTTACAATAATACGCGAATTGGAAATTTCTAATTTCCTACCGGAATCTTCATTAACCGCTGCAATCTCCATCTCCTGAATGTCTTCATCCACCGCAGATACCACTGGCGCTGGCTTGGCAGTTATCATAGGAGGTGATTGCTCCTTCCTTTTCAATTTATAACAGTCGGCGCGGACATGTCCTTTCGCCTTGCAGTAAACACAAAACACATCTTTGTCTGTTTTTACCACTGAATTGTCCTTGGACACTGAGCCACTGTTATTCTCTGTTTTTTCTTGTTTGTTATCTTGATGAAAACCCTTGCGAGTAGGCTCGGCTGACATTGACGTTATTCGATGCATCTCCTCCAGGAATTCATCAATGGATTTACTATTAATTACAGCCGCTGTTTCCTTCAATGACCGGCTCCCAATACCGTTGATCAGTAGATGAATGGCATCTTCTTCTGGCAAATTTAAATTTTTTATCATCACTAATTTGTCCATAGCGTAATCTTGGAATTGTTCTTTTTGAAAATTCCATTTTCTCGCCTCAACTTTTTGCATGGCGACGTGAAACAATATCTTTCGTTTAAATCGGCGTATTATGGCTTCCTTAAATATCTGCCACGATTCAATCAACGTTGTTACGTTAAGATCAAACCATCTTTTGGCATTTTTGACGAGTTTACTAGAAGCTGCCAAAAATAACACGTCTTCCGAAACTGCATGGATTTGAGCAATTCTCTCTCCCGTTGCTATCCATGTTTCGATTTTTTCGTCTTCTGTTCCGGCAAACTCAGGAATTTGGGTCGTCAACAATTTAACAGCGTGTGCGGTTGCCACCGACGAAATCGGCTGGCGACGCATAACTGATACATCGGAATCCGCACGTATAACATTGTCTTCACTTGATACATTACGCACTCTATTTTGAGAGTCCTCGCGAGACAAGTTCATTAACTCGATCATCTGCTGCATCATAGCCTGATTTTGACGCTGCTGTTCCTGTTGGTTTCGAGCTTGTTCTTGTTGAAATTCTTGCTGGACACGCCTTTGTTCTTGCTTATCCTCTTGCTGGATACGCCTCTGTTCTTGCTTATCTTCTTGTTGGATACGCATTTGCTCTTGCTGGAAACGCCTTTGTTCTTGCTTATCTTCCTGCTGGATACGCATTTGTTCTTGCTGGATACGCCTTTGTTCCTGCTTATCCTCCTGCTGGATACGCATTTGTTCTTGCTGGATACGCCTTTGTTCTTGCTTATCCTCCTGCTGGATACGCATTTGTTCTGCCATCCAGGCACAGATTTGAGACAGATCGGATGATCCTGTCGGCGTCGTCGCTGCGACTGTTGACTGCATCGCCTTACTTTTAGCGGCTGCACGCGTTTCTCTTTTTTGTTCTAAAAGATCAGACGAGGCTTGTCTCTCCAAATGAGACATGATCATATCTATACAACGCAACGTATCACCCGGAGGATTTAGCCCATATTTCCGGGCTTCTTTCTGAAGCTCACCAATGGCCGTATCTTGCAGTCGTTGTCGCTCCATAGCGCATTCAGAATGGCGGCAACACAGCACCACAAAATGGCGGGAGACTGCTCGAGAACGTTCGACCACGCTAAGATGGCGGTAGAACGCCGCACCCAAAATGGCGGGGAAACCGTTCGAGAATGTTCGAGACGTAGTAATTTCTCACTCGCGAAAAAGTGTCTATTTGTAGCGTGGCGGACCAATATCGCTGGTCGCCGATCCACAATATCAATTCTAATGTTTTTAATGTCGTTACGATGGAATGATGTCTCTCACTCGAATATCGCGATTACGATAACGATCGTTGACCCGATATTTTTCACGGGATAACTGGCCGGAACTACCGTATCCGAATGTTGATTACAGCCTTGCACGCTGTATTTATTACTTGTCCGAGCAAAGGAATGAGGAGAGAAAGAAACAGGGAAATCGGTAGCAAGCCGAATCGTTCTACGATAATGGCGGCACACGATGAATATCCCACTTCTGAACTGTAAAAGTTATAGTTTTGTTGACGCACCGATTTTACCGGCACTGACCGCGAGTTACACGGGGAGATGTCAGGAATGGATGTAGATAGGTGAGAGACAATAACTTGAGATAAATATGGAAAGGGTATTTTATTCCACGACAAGATGCAACAAGACGCCTACTCAATCCAACGTCTGTGCATCGACTGACTCGTCTTCCTCACTCTACGCCAATCCGGGCGTTTTTTCATGCGCAGAGCGCTACGGCGCACACCAGTATCTCAAACGACCAATCACCTTACCGTCTACTTAAGCTCGGCGCAACATTAATCTTATATATATATATATATATATATATATGAGCATTTCATTTTTAAATTAATTTAAATTAAATTAAATTATTAAATTTATTGCGAAAAATATTACCTCAGCCAGGGTTCGAACCTGGAACCTCCCTCATTCCGTGTAGAGCGTCGTACCAATTCGACCACCGAGATATGTGGTAATATTTATCGCAATAGCACACTAAACAATAATAAGATGGAGACACCGATATTAAGCCGTTTTCCAACAATGTACATATATCAAAATTTGTGTTACAATGTTTTTGATATTTGCCAGTTAATATTGTATAGTCCAGACGACAGGGAGAAAAAAAGAGTCTACATAAAATTTAAGTCAGGAAGTGTTAAAAATTGGTGAAGTTGTAGATTTTTGTGTCCCCTAAAAACATATTGGCTACGTTCTGCCGATACTCCGCTAGCCTAACAATCGTGAGCAGTCGCTCGTTTTCGCTCGTTTCCTCTCCTTTGACCCAATGGATTAAAAGGAAAGGAAACGTACGACTGTTCACGATTGCTAGGCTAGCGGAGTATTGGCAGAACGCAGCCATTAAATTAGCAATCTTGACATTTTTCTGCCAGCGCCGTCATCTTGAAATAATGACGCAGAAAACCAGTTTTTTGCAAATATTCCGTTTCCACTTAAAGCATAAGTATCTCATACAAAGTTGTAAAGCAAAATTTCCTACAACACTTTTTTCTCAGATAAATAGTTTACAAGTTATAGCAGAGGAAAGCGGAGAGCTTTTTTACAATTTGTAAAAATGCTGGATTTTCCCTGGAAAGATTATTGATTATTATTGTTATTATACTATTATATCATTATATATGTATATATATATATATATATATATATATATATATATATATATATACACGTATAATATATCATATTACTATATTATATTATATATACACACGCACACGCGCACGCGCACGTACACGTACACGCGCACGCGCATGCGCACACACGTACACACGTACACGAGGGGAGAGGAGAGAGGACAGAGGGGACGGCAGACCTTTCGCATACCTGAATGTTGGCTTGAATAGGATGGTATTCTAAAGAATATTTTACCTGGCTTATGCATGCCGATATTCATTTACTTTCAGATAAAATTATTCTATAATTGAGCTCAGATGACGTAACCAATTTAAGTGGTTTTACGTCTTTAATTACGTATCTTTGTGAAAAATAATCGCAGAGCAATGTTTGAAAAAGTATTTTAAAGAGGAAATGTTTACCTTTACGATACAGTCAATAAGATTTGCGAGAAAAAATTTTGTTCTCCCCGTACAGGCCATCAAAGTTGAAATTTTTTTGCAACTTTGCAAGGTCTGTTTTAAATTAGCGCCATTTGTAGTACAATCTTCGCAGAGGAACGAGTCTAGAAGCAATCGAAAGCTGAGAATCTAAGCTTTAAAATGTTTTTTTAAACATCGCTCTGCGATCACTTTTTACGAGGATACGTAATTAAATGGCGTAAAACCAATTTAAGTGATTTTACGTCATTTAATTACGTATGGGGGGGAATTCACAACCCAAAATTTTGTACACCAATGCCGATTTTTGGCATTGCTGTAAAACACTGCCGACATTTTCGTACACTGCCGACAATGCTTAGTCAATACCTACAATGCCGTCAATCCTATATATAAATAATATAAAATTAAGGCAATGCCATGCAATTATGAACACTGTCGCGTACTGCCCATTATTATACGTCAATGCCACCTCTATCAAGTTAACCCCCCCACTATTGCAAAAAAATCCGCACTTATTAAAAAATTTAGTGCTATTTATGTGCTGTTGCTCTAGTCCGGATTTTGTTGCTCAAGCCGTTTAGCAGGAAACGGCGATCGAAATGGGGGGGGGGGCAGCTTGTCGTCATAATAAAAAACCTATATAGAGTGCTCAAATCCAAAAAACAAATACACCAGAATTTGTTGCTTTTTTGTTGCTCCAAGATAGCGTAAAAACATTTTTGAAATATAACGTTTTTTTAGAAAATACGGTAGGGGAGACCGGGGCTAACTCGACACCGGGGCAAACTTGACACTAGGCTTTTTGGCAATTTAAATCTATCGTAGAAACTTGCCTTTCCTATTGTAAATGCGTCTTTATGTGCCAGTATTATCAACGGAATTTGGTAACATTCTGAGTTATAGTGTAATTTTTAACGCGACATAAGCGTTTTTGATAGTGAAAAGTAATTTTTTTGATCTCTCGAAAATGGTCTACTCTTTCATCGAGCTTTCGGGCAAAACTAAGCGACGTACAGCAAAATTTTCTTAAGCAATTTTGTACCTGAAGGAACGCTCTTTAAATGTGTACCATTAAATTTGTTTGAAAATTTTAATTAATTGTTGAAAATTGCCTTTAAAAAAATTGTGTCGAGTTAGCCCCGGTCTCCCCTACGTAAGTATATCCGAATACTTAACAGACAGCACTATATTGACTACATTTTAAACAACATTATATTTCCAAAATATTTTTACACTATCTTAAAGCAACAAAATAGTAACAAATTCTGGTATAAACATTTATTCGATTTGAGCACTTTATATATTTTTTTTCGCATGGTGAGAGGTCAGCTTGACACAGAGATTCTAGCCCCACCACATACTAAAAAACACATATAGAGTGCTCAAATTTAAAAAAACAATACACCAAAATTTGTTGCTTTAAGATAGCGTAAACAAATTTTCAAAATATAAGGTTCTATAAACAATGCCACTAATAAATACTGCATCTTCGACCTTTATCTACAACTTCGATGGCTAAAAACTAAGTAAAAGAATTTGTTGCTTGGCTCTTTTTGGTTTTAAAGTATTCTATGGACCGTGCCCTATTAGAATATGCAACTTACGATTTTGTTGCTCGCCCCTAACTGCAAGTAAACAAATTATTTATCTCCGCGTCGACCGTTATCTGCGACTTTGATGGCTAAAAACTAAGTAAAGGAATCTGTTGATCGGCTCTTTTTGGTCTTAAAACTATAAAGTAAAAGAATCTTTTACTTATTGTTAGTTTTTAGCCATCACAGTCGTAGATAACGAGATAACGGCCGACGCGGAAATAAATAATTTGTTTATTTGCAGTTAGGGGCGAGCAACAAAATCGTAAGTTGCATATTCTGATAGGGCACGGTCCATAGAATATTTTAAGACAAAAAAGAGCTAAACAACAAGTTCTTTTACTTAGTTTTTAGCCATCGAAGTTGTAGATAACGGTCGACGCGGAGATAAATAATTTGTTTATTTGCAGTTAGGGGTGAGCAACAAAATCGTAAGTTGCATATTCTGGTAGGGCACGTTCCATAGAATATTTAAATAACAAAAAGACCCGAGCAACAAATTCCTTTACTTAGTTTTTAGCCATCGAAGTCGTAGATAACGATCGACGAGGAGATAAATAATTTGTTTATTTGCAGTTAGGGGCGAGCAACAAAATCGTAAGTTGCATATTTTGATAGGGCACGGTCCATAGAATATTTTAAGACCAAAAAGAGCTGAGCAACAAGTTTTTTTACTTAGTTTTTAGCCATCAAAGTCGTAGATAACGGTCGAAGATGCAGTATTTATTAGTGGCATTGTTTACAGAACCTTATATTTCAAAAACTTGTTTACGCTATCTTAAAGCAACAAAAAAGCAACAAATTTTGGTGTATTGTTTTTTTTTTTTATTTGAGCACTCTATGAGTTTTTTAGTATGTGGTGGGGCTAGAATCTGTGTCAAGCTGGCCTCCCATGCAAAAAAAAAATATATAGAGTGCTCAAATCGAATAAACGTTTATACCAGAATTTGTTGCTATTTTGTTGCTTTAAGATAGCGTAAAAACATTTTGGAAATATAACGTTGTTTAAGATGTAGTCAACATAGTGCTATCTATTAGGTATTCGGATATATGTATTTTCTAAAAAAACGTAGGGGGCGTCCACTGCCGTACTGCCGAGTCAATGCCGGATAAAATTCGGACACTGCCTTAGCAATGCTATGCAATACCTCCTGCACTGCCACTGCCACATGTCATTATTACCACTCCCCAACCATTGACGACAATGCCGTCAATATTATAGGCCACTGCTTACTTTTTTCAGTCCACTGCCGAAATTTTGTACACCAATGCCGGCTGTGAATTTCCCCCCAATTAC
Source organism: Temnothorax curvispinosus (assembly GCF_003070985.1). NCBI lineage: Eukaryota > Metazoa > Arthropoda > Insecta > Hymenoptera > Formicidae > Temnothorax > Temnothorax curvispinosus. Next base: position 25,492 of record NW_020227765.1, read on the forward strand.
GTATCTTCGTGAAAAATAATTGCAGAGCGATGTTTAAAAAAGCATTTTAAAGCTTAAACTCTCAGCTTTTGATTGCTTCCAGGTTCGTTCCTCTAGGAAGATTTTACTACAAATGGCGCTAATTTAAAATGGACCTAAAGTATGGATCTATGTACATATGTGTGTGTGTATGTGTGTGTATATGTATGCATAATATAATATACTAATGATATATTATACGTACTTACATATATAATAATATAATAATAATATAATAACGATAATAATTAATCTTTGAAATCCAGAGAAAATCCATTATTTTCATAAACTGCAAAAAAGCTCTTTGTTTTCCTCTGCTATAACTCGTAAACTATTTATCTAAGAAAAAAGTGTTGTAGGAAATTTTGCTTTACAACTTTGTATGAGATACTTATGCTTTAAATTTAAGTGAAAACGGAATATTCGCAAAAAACCGGTTTTCTGCGTCATTATTTCAAGATGACGGCACCTGCGGAAAAATGTCGAGGTTGCAAATTTAATATGTTTTTAGGGTCACAAAAATCTACAGCTTTATCCATTTTTAACACTTCCTGACTTAATTCCGTCTAAAACTCCCCATCGCTTAGACTAATATTATTACAAGATTTTTGAACACTATAAACATGTGTTATATACGAGTATAAGCAAAAAGGAATTATTAGAGTCAGAGGGTTCCCACTAGTCCATTTAATGTCAAGCAACGTTGAGCGCAGTTACTACTCGGATGGGTGACCGGGGGATAATTTTCAGTCAAATATAATAAAATCTGATTTAACATAGTTCGAAAACGCTATAAAAATTATTAAGAACCAGATCCTTTTTAATGGCATTTTATGATTAAACTCAGCTAAAACCAATTGACTTTAATGAAAGCTATAGGATTGAATAGAGATATTTGCATTAAACCCGATGCAAACGGTTAGAATTATATTCGTTCCACAGTGATAATTCTCAGTTATACATTTTAAATTCCGGTTCAACATGGTTCAAAAACGTTAATAAAAACAATAAAAAATGTTAAGATTTTGATTGCTATTTTACGATTGAGCGTAATCAGAACCAATATAGACATATTAAGGATGTATCGGACATATTTTCAAAGCGCTACCAAGTGGATAAAAATTTGTGAGAATGTTCTTTTAGTCTTCCTGATGTGCTAAAAAAAAAAAGTAAAAACGAATCCACTCAACAGTTGCTGAGATATAACGATTTTAATTTTCACTGATTTTACACGTATTCTTATGGGAAGAGACGATTTTGACGGATAAAACAGCTAAAAAAATGTTGAAGGAGCGCTACCAATATTTTGAATTTTTTTTGTACATTTAGTATACGAATAGATGAAAATATCTGCCAAGTTCAATTGTCTTCACTACACCGTTTTAAAGAAATAAATTATAACTTGAAATAATTGTGCTGTCGGCACGAATGTATAGGTGCGATTTTATTGCGCTAGAAACCAGCGGCAGCGTCAAGAAAATGTAGTGGGGGAAGAAGTTCCGTTGAATTTTGCGGTACGCTAAAAAGCTGAGACGGTCTGAACTTCTTCCCCCACTACATTTTCTTGACGCTGCCGCTGGTTTCTAGCGTCAATGAAATCGCACCTTATCTCGATGGCTCGTGAAAGCGCGGCAACGTCGCCAATCAACTGAGCAAGCAAAGCATAACCAGAGAGAAACCTGAGAGCGGCCACCGGGATCATTCCGTTCCAGCGGACGTATACTGACGCGCCGCCTGAGAAAGTGGACGTCAACTACATCGTTACGCTCGGTAACGGTACACACATGGTTCGTGTCTGTGCTATGGTTTGTGTCCGAACTACTCAGATGGAGGGGATATGCTGGTCGCGCAAGCCCCTCTTCTGTTCGTGTACGCTCGGCACTCGGCAAGCTTCGAGCGGGGAGAGAAGGACAGACATACGATCTGCTGTCTCTTTTTCTCTTGAGCTGGGACATTGCCGGCGCGGCGTTGCCGTTAGCACGCGCCGGCTATACCACAATGCCACGCATTTCGGGTTTCGCGTCTCGTGTCTCGTGTCTCGCCGAGTGCCGAGTCTCGAGTTGGCAAATTGACGATGCGCTATACGTTACATTTGCGTTTATATTTACAAATTTTATTTTTTATATTTATAAATAAATATATATATGTATATATATTAGAAGTTTATAAATATATAAAGATTGCAAATATAATTAATTAAATAAATATTTATAAACTTAAAAATTAAAATTCGCAAATGTAATGTATAAAAATCACGGTTCTATACATATGCTTTTCTATCTAAAAAAGTCTTACATTAAAAACCTTTACTTTAGCATAATAATATTTACGTGTAATATTTAAATGCATACCAATAATTATATTATTAACTATAAGAAATAATTGTAGTTTATAATGTTCTTTTACTCTCATTAAATTTATTTTACCTATGCATGTTTAATTGGCCAAATTACGGCTAAATTACAAGCAACAACAAAAAGATATTGGATAAAAATAAAAACATTTTATTAAATAAACAATACACGTGGATAACATTTCGACTGTACTTATTATAATTTTAGTCTTCTTCGGGACGGATTACTATGAATATAAAAGAAGAAGATATAAATATTAAAACATGATAATGTTTCAGTTAACATACTAAAACATTAAACATTAGTCTACTAGACTAAAACATTAAACAATTTCCTAATAATATAAACAAAATAAACAATAAAATCTAATTGAATCACAAATATAAAATCGCCGGAGTAATCAAATAAAACCATGACAAGATAAATGTTATATTTATATTGAGAGGTGATAAAATCTCTTCCGTCAGGAAAAGAATGTAAACAATTATTAACGGGGGTATTCTGATTTAAAATATCTTTAAAATAGATATTTTTCAGGAATTTTTTATAGGGAAACAAAAAAAGTGAATAACGTTAAACTTTGCATGTTCTCTTTACCTTATTTTAAAATTTTATTTTTATTTAAGTAACAAAAATGCTCTTCTTTTCTGTTATATCCTTGTCACTATAAATGACAGACGGATAGTAAATAATTCTAGCTGTTCTAGGTATCTGAAACACAAAAAGCTAAAATTTTCTTTCTCTAAAATTTCTAATTCTGCAGAAGTGTGGCTATTGTCTGAACTAGAATTAAATCAATATTTCTATTTTGTGTGTGTAAAAGCGACTTTTTTATTAAAAATATAATTTTTTTCAAAATTTTATTAGTATTTTATTTAAAAAAAAACTAATAAACAATGTTTATTCTAGTTCAGACGATAGCCATCACTTATTTTTAATAAGAAAGTTTTTGGTTTTTACATTTCTGATATTTAGAACAGCTAGAATCATTTACTTCATCTCTTATTTACGTCTTTTAGTGATCAAGATATAACATAGATAAGAATATTTTTCTTACTTAAAAAATAAAAATATATTCTTAAAATAAGATTAAAAGAACATGCAAAGTTTAACGTTATTCGCTTTCTTCGTTCACCTAATTAAAAAATCCTGAAAAATACCTATTTTTAAAAACCTTCCCCGGCTCCAGTCGTGCTCAACTTGTATTCATGCCTAAAAAGAAAAATTTATTTTACTAAAGTTAGGGCCAAAGCACATATGACAGTCGTAGTCGTGGACGTAAGTAACGCACAAACTTTGGCGTATCCTGATCTGTCAGGTCGGGTACTACGACCGTCGTATATCGCTACGCCATGTTATGTGCTTTGACCCTTCATTGTTTATATACAAAATATTACATATAACAACTAAAAAATAAAAAGTTAACTTCACGCGTGAGAACTCATGCGGCGTTGCCAAGTAATAACTGACGCCTCTCCTCTTCTGTCATTCCTGAACCGAGCGAAAAATTCATCAAATCGCGTACTTTACATATTACTTTACGTATTTCTCGAAAACGCGTACCGCAAGGTTATTGACACTTATCGCATATTATTTCTATTGTTATGGATTATATACTAATTTTTCAAAAACATTTAGAGAAAACTTTTTTCACAATTTATTATGTCTATATTACACAATAGCTCGAAATAGGAATTCCATGTTAAAAGTTGAAACTTTGAAGCTCAATATCTCGATTTTTAATATCGTAAGAGGTACTGAAATTTATACCACGCATAAAGCACACCTAAATTAATGTATATTCACAGTTTTAAAAAAAATCTAGAGAAAATCGATTTTTCGGAGAAGATCTTTCAAACTAGAATACGCCCTTGTAATTTATTATTTGTCATTAACATATTGTTATTAATTACATACATATAAGTGTGAAGAAGCAAATGGTACAAAATAATTTTAATATTCAAATGTAATAATAAAGAAATCAATTATTTACATTTTCTACTGTGTGTGCGTGTGTGTGTGATATTATTGACAAGTTTTTTTGCACGTTTACATTTTTTTTGCAGATTTATTACACGCTTAACTTTCACAAGTGTGATGTGAAATACAGACAAGATTTTTATTTATCTGTTATAAGCGTGACTTCAAATGCAAGATTACGTTTAACATTTTCAATCTGCAAACGAGTGATCAGCAATATGATCCACAACATGTAGTCTTAAAATACTACGATTTTCTCTAGAAACACTAGCGTATAATTTATTCGCCGACATTACGAATTTCTTCTGCAACAATCACATAAAATATTGAACAGTTTTCTTGAACGATTATAACAACGTCTGCATGCTTTTGCATCATTAATCCCCCGAGGCCACACCTCTTTTTTTAATACGCCCCGGCCACACGCGTGTGAATATGAAAATCCAATTTGTATTTCTAAACATCGTGAATATTATTAATTAAACGGACATATTTTACATTTAATTATATAAATTTGTGTATTTTTATGTTGTAAATTTTTTATCACACACAAACGTCTTGCCGTTGATTATTATTGTCATTAAGCTTTTAAAAAATAATATTTATCATATTTAGAAAAACAAATTGAACTTTCATACTCACACGCGCATTATATGCATTAAAGAAATTTAAAATATATTTTAAAATTTAAGATAAGTTTCTGTCTCTATATATAAATTAACTCTTTCTTCCAAGTCTGTCAAAATTTTTTGAAAGAATAACATTTGAGACAGCATTTTCTTTAAAGAAGAATAAACATTTTTTAATAGGATTATTATTTTAGAATGAGAATGTGAACAATACCTTAACAAATTAATAATGCAAGTACAGACGTTGTTACAACCATTCGAGGAAACTGTTTAACATTTTATGTGTTGCTGCAGAAGAAATTCGTAATATCGGCGGACAAATTATACGCTAGTGCTGCTAGAAAAGATCATAGTATTTTAAGGCTACATGCTGTGTAGATGATATTGCTTGTCCCTCGTTTGCAGTTTGAAAATGTTTGATTATTAAAAACATTTGATTATTAAAATCTTGCATTCGAAATAACGCTTATAACAGATAAACAAAAATCTTGTCTGTATTTGACATCACACTTGTGAAAATTAAGCGTGTAAAAAATCTGTAAAAAAAATGTGAACGTGCAAAAAAATTGTTGTCAATAACATCACGCATACACACACAGAAGAAAATGTAAATAATTGATTTTTTTATTATTATTACAATAATTTGAATATTGAAATTATTTTATACCATATGCTTTCTAATACTTATATGTATATAATTAAAACAATATATTAATAACAAACAATAAATTAAGGGCGTATTCTGGTTTGAAAGATCTTAAAAATAAGTATTTTTCATAGTTGGGAATTTTTTATAGCGACACTAAGAAAGCGAATATTGTTAAACTTTGCATATTCTTATTTAACCTTATTTTAAGAATTTATTTTTATTTTTTAAGTAAGAAAAATGCTATTTTTTTCTATGTTATATCCTGCATGATCACTAGAAGGTGTAAATGACAGACGGAGTAAATGATTCTGGCTGTTCTATAGGTATCAGAAACCCAAAAACAAAAAATTTTCTTATTCAGAATAAGTGTGGTTATTGTCTGAACTAGAATACGTTTATTAGTTTTTTTCTTTTAATAAAATACTAACAAAATTTTTAAAAAAGTTATAATATTTTTAATAATATAAGAGAAATAAGACCCCTCGTTTTATGTGACCGTTATACAATCAATCAATATTAAATAAGCCGTTTACGGCGGTCCGAGCTTGGATCTTAATAGCCTAATAATATTTTTTGTGTACTACACGTATATTTTTTCCAACCTTAATAAACTGCGCGCCGACATAACTTGTCAGACTTACAACACAGCTCCTGTGTTGGAGTAGTAAATTCTTTACTATTATTTAAATCGATTTAATTAGAGGGGAATGAGGAGATTTTACTACTCCAATAGGAGCTGTGTTATAAGTCTGACAAGTCAGTCGGCGCGTAGTTTATTAAGGTTGAAAAAAATATGTGAATATAGTATATAAAAAATATTATTAGGCTACTATAAAATACAAGTTCAGACCGTAAATTGTTTATTCAATATTGATTAATAATATTTTTGATAAAAAGGCTGCCTAGAATGGAAATATTGGTTTAGTTTTAGTTCAGACGATAGCCACATATACTTCTTCTGAATAAGAAAATTTTAGCTTTTTGCGTTTTAAATACCTGTAGAACAGCTAGAATTATTTACACCGTCTGTCATTTATACCTTCTAGTGGAAAAGCATTTTTGTTACTTAAAAAATAAAAATAAAATTTTAAAATAAGGTGAAGTGAACATGCAAAGTTTAACGTTATTCACTTTCTTTGTTTCCCTATAAAAAATTCCTGCAAGATATATATTTTAAAAATCTTTTAAATCAAAATACCCCCGTTAATAATTTTTTACATTCTCTTCCTGACGGAAGAGATTTTACCACTTCTCAATATAAATAATCTTGCCATGGTTTCATTCGATTATTCCGGCGTTTTTATATTTGTGATTCAATTAGATTATTTGTTTATTTTGTTTATATTGTTAGGTGATTGTTTAATGTTTTAGTCTAGATTAATGTTTAATGTTTTAGTATGTTAAATGAACATTAATTATTATGTTTCTTGATATTTATCTTCTTCTTTCGTAATAATCCGTTCTGAAGAATACTAACTATTGTCGAAACATTAACCGTGTGCATTATTTGTATAATAAATTGTTTTTATTTTAATCCAATATCCCTCTTTTGGTGCTCGTGATTTGGCAAATTTAATAAGAGTAAAAAGAACACTATAAACTACCTTTTTTTCTTGATAGTTAATATTTTACTATTATTATGCATTTAAATATTAAATTTAAATATTATCCCAAAGTTAATGTTTTTAATATGACTTTTTTTCTAGATAAAAAAGCATATTGGCCAGAACGGGAATTTCTATACATTACATTTACGAATTTTAGTTTTTATGTTTATAAATATTTATTTAATTAATTAATTTTATGTTTAATTTTAACGGTACAAAAACTACGGAAGTACATGATCATACGCGATTTTATGTTTAATAAAATTTATTTATTAATTTGCAATTTTTTTGTAAATATAATTGCAATATTTATAAATATAACAATTAAAACTCGTAAATATAAACATAAATGTAACATAGCGCATCGTCGATTTGCCAACTCGAGACTCGGCACTCGGCGAGACATGAGAGGCGATACCCGAAATGCGTGGCCTCTAACAGCTCAAGAGAGAAGAAAACAGCAGATCGTATGTCTGCCTTTCTCTCCCCGCGCGAAACTTGTCGAGTGCCGAGCGTACACTGACAGAGGAGGGGCTTGCGCGACCAGCACATCCCCTCCATCTGAGTAGTTCGGACACGAACCATAGCACGGATACGAACCCATGTATCGTTACCCGAGATCTCTCTGATCGTTACCTAGCGTAACGCCGTAGTTGACGTCCATTTTCTCAGAGGGCAGATTAGGACAGGCGTCCCCCGAAGCGGGATGGCCGCTCTCAGGTTTCTCTCTGGCATAACCTATGGCTGTCGCTACACGTATATCTATGCCTTCTACTACTTCTAGCTAACTTTTTGTCTCCGTTGCACTCGTGAAGAGATAGAAAGGGGAAATGAGAAACAAAGCGAGATTATTGTAAAAAATGTAAACGAACAGACATAACCTCGCACCTCGCACCTCGCATCAAGTCTCGCACTGTTTTGGTACTGTGCAAAGGCTGCCAACCTACGTGAATCGTTGTCACGTACGTCTCTTTTGAGTTTTTGAGAGAGTCGCATAACAATGTTTATAATAAATAATATTCAAAATTATCGTTTATATAATACATATTTATCTTTTTTGACGTTATTAAAGTCAAATTTGTTTATCAGCACTGCTGAATAATGTCTTTCGCTTTGAAATAATTTGACGTTATAAAGTTGAAATCAGGGCATTTTTACTGCCAAAAGTTTAGGCTCATAAATTACAAAAATCGCAAATAATACTTGCGAAAAAAACATTTGTAAAATAAAAAATACCTTACTAGGAGTAAAAATAAGACTCCTACTATCATTTGAGTATCTTACATCTAGATTTACTATACGTTAGGCGTAGATATTCAAGTATTTCAAATTTCATGCATTTTTGTCTAAGATTGTACCTCCGATACATCCTTAAAACATATAGGACGTCGTGAATATTTCGGAATATTTCTATCGAATTTGATTCAAAAACCATAGAAACTTATTTATATACTACCGGCATAAGTTCCAGTTCAACAAAGTACAACCGATTTGAGAGTAATTATGTTTTAATGGAAAATGCAGGTTTAAAAACACAATTCAATCTTATTAAACCAAATATGGCTGATTTTCTAATGGTTTTAATCGAGCTTTTTCAGCAGGGTATTTCTTTTTCTTCATTGTAACATAAATATTTTATAAAATATTTATTGCGATATTTAATATCAAATGTTCAATTTGCATTAATTACGCATTTGAATGCGCGTATTTTGAACACACAATTAATATATAATAATGTGGTTTTGAAGCCAATGCAATTGTACGCGAATTAAAGGCACATTATACGCGCATTCATTATTGACGCTTCTTGGGTAATTTTATATTAATAGAACTCTAATAAGAATAAATTTAATATTTGAATCATAATAGAATAATCAAATAATTCTTTTTTAAAATCAAAAAAGAAAGAATAATCATTCTTTATTAATCATTCCTCACAATTTTTGAGATGCTACCAAAGATATTATGGGCTTTTTAAATGTTCTGTTACATTACATTACCTACATTTTTTTTATTTTTTTTTACTGTAAGTATTTCCAACTTTTAAAAGAAACTATTTGACATATGTGTGTTCTTTGATTTAAAGCAAACTTAAAGACAGATATAGAGCGGAATATAGAAACAGAATAAGATTACTTCTCTATCTGTACTCTTAGCACATTGCATAAAATTTTAATGTAATTTAAGAATTGCAATTACAATTAAATTAAAATAATTTTTTTAATTCAATTCGCACTAATCTATTTTTCAAAACTATGGTGTTATAGAGAATTTTTTAAGGTCAAAATCAAACTTAACATCAAAAAGCTACAAGCTTTTGAGCTCGCTAATTAAGTTAAATTTTAACAAATATATTTTGCAACAAAACTTGATAAATCTATAAAAAAAACTAAAGTTTTTTTTACGGTGTTATATCAATATATGTCTCCAGGCATTGCTAAATTGATACAAGTATTATCAGAGTGGATTCTGCATGATAAGTCATTGGCACTGACGAAAAACGCACTCGCTGAGCCTACCATATATAGCTTAGATGAGGAAAACAGGAGACGATTTCCAGCCAGTCTGGCATACGACGTTCTAGTCACCTTAGTTAATCCTGACCCTGAAAAGCTAAAGATCGTTTGGGACCTCAGGACAGTAACTGAAGGTAATTGAATATCATACCATTACAATTACATTATAACAGAATATGAATCATTCGCAAAAATTTTTGGAAATTTTAAAGAATCAATATTATTTATATCACATTAGTAAAATTAAATAAGAATTAAATAATTGCATTCTGACTCAAACATATATAATAGTATTTTAGCCTTTTTTAAAGAGGAGGTGAGATTTTTAAACACGGGAAAAAATGTTGCAAATTATTTGCCGTAAATTACTTGATAAATATAAACAACCTTACTTTTTAACAATAGAATAATCTATATATTTAAAAAGAAAATGTGATGTTGAATATTGCAAAAACATTAGTTTATTTAAAAAATACAGGCTAATAAAGAAAAGATTTCTTTTAGATTAGCCACGATTTAGTAATCTTATCATAAAATTGTAAAGTGTAGAAAACAGCATTTTTTCCTTAATAATTTTTTATTATTAATTGAATCAAATTTCTTCGAATCGCTTTTTAAAATTTTTTTTTCAAGGAATTAAAATTTTTTTTAACGATACTTACAATTACATTCAGTTTGTAGAGAATTCAATTACAAAAAGGTTAAAAAAGAAACATTCTGATATCTATTATAAAACTGTATAAAAATGTAGTTTTGAGAAAAACGTGTTTAAAGTTTTGTAATAAATTTTCGACATAGTAGAATATATTTACCCGGCTAAAAACTATCCTGGATCATAAAATGTGATGTCAAGAAGTCTTTCAATAACGGACAGATATCTTTATCATTTAGAAGTACTTTCCGGATGAACTCTTGCACTTTTTGCACAGCATATCCATTTAATGTCTCACATATAGTGATGGTTCTTTCACTGGTATTTAAATTGTTTAATACGTTCAAATATCAATAGGGGAACTATGCCTAATATAATCAAGAAAACTTTCCCCGGGCTTTCCACACGCTTCTAATATCACACACACATACACACACACACACATACACATGCGCACACGCGCACATGCGTACACGCACGCACGCACGCAGACTCGCGCGCGCGCGCGTGATTTTTTTGAAAATGCAATTTTTGACGTTTTAGAACATTCTGAATACATTGACATTAAAAACTAAAAAAATTTTTGAAGTGAAACTTCTTTAGGCACGGTAGTGAGTTCGATTCGCGACACGAAAAGTGTAACGAAAATTTGACCAATAGGCGTACGGCGTTGGCGAGACGGTTCTTCTTCTGGCACGGTAGTAAGTTCGATTATGCGACACGAAAAGTGTAACGAAAATTCGACCAATAGGCGTACGAAATGAAACTTCTTTGGTACGGTAGTAAGTTCGATTGTACGACAGGAAAAAACGTCACAAAATAGTGTCACGAAAATTCGATCAACAGGCGTACAAAGTGAAACTCCTTTTGGATCGGTAAGTAAATTCGATTTTGCGACTCGAAAACGCGTCACGAAAATTCGATCAGGCGTACGGCACTGGCGAGACGGATATAGTGAAAACTGCGTATAACACTATATTTTCGAGTTGCGGGCGGCTTGGAGTGACTAATTCCGTTGCATTGTTTTGTATTAATTTCAGAAAAATTATGGCAAAGCCTTGCCTTCAGAAGTTTCACTTCTAACGCGCGTGGCGACCACGCGTTCATTTTTATTTACGAAAACAAAACTTTCTCTGTAAGGAAGCAAAATTAATAGAAAATTAAACATTTATTTAAAGAAATAAGAATTAAAAATAAAAAATTTTAAAAATTTTAAGTTTTAGTAAAAAAATTTGACGCTCCTAAACAAATTATTATAGTATATTAATAACATAATTTCTATAAATGGAAAAAGTACTTTAAAGTAAGTAATGTGTGAAAGTATTTCTATATTTAGATATTGTAATTATTAATATAATTATATTGTAATTGTTAATATAATTACATTGTAATTATTAATATAATTATATTGTCATTATTAATATAATATTTTAAATTAATTATTATTTATTGCTTTCTGATATTTAATAATCTAGCAAGGCCAAATTTTTTAAACTAAAACTTAAAATTTTTTAAATTTTGTATTTTTAATTCTTGTTTTTTTTAAATAAATGTTTATTTTTGTATTAATTACAGTAAAGTCTCTAATTTTGACCGGATGGGGCGATAACCACAGCATGGGACTGCCAATCACCATGTACTTGCGCGAACGCAGTTGCGCACAATGTCTGCACTATGCGCTACAGTGTAAGAGTACATGTTCTTGTCAACTCGATCATTTGGAATATTTTTGTTATTTTTAATGACACAAAACAATACCAAAGGGAAAATTGTTCGTTTCGAAGGGGCAAATATTATGATATGCAGCATTTTTTTCGTATTTTATGAGATTTCAAGATCATCAACATTCTTTTAAATGGGATAGCATATTTTTATTAACATAGCAATGTAATTAATAAAAAAATATCTTATATGATTAAATTTGTTGTTTTATAAACTACATTATTGTACGTTAATGAAAATATGCCATATGATTAAAAAAAATAGTAATCTCTAAATAATAGGAATTACAGGAAACATCCTGTTGTGCACGAAAGTGACTATCCACACAACGCATGTCTAAAAGAATTCTAAAATATGTCATAAGAATATTGCTCGCAGATACACGCTTTGAGGCGGGTGGCGCGAGCCGAACTTTCGATGGCTCAGGAAGGGTCAACGTCCGTAGGGACGGTAGGACGCCTTCCGTGAGCTGTCCGATCGTCGGTTTTCTTTTAAGCCAGGGAATTTAATCCCTTTAACTTAGAATCGGACCTCGTGCGATTTCGAGAGGTGGAAGGGATTTGAGAGCGAGGTCTTATTTAAAATAAAGAAACATAGAATTTAATCTTACAAATAATTTAAACATTTATTATAAATAAAATAATACTTGTTACTGACATTGAGTAGAGAATCAGGTATTGAGGTAAAGCGGAGTGTATGTTATTTGTGTGTGTGAGTGTTTAGTTATCGCGGGTGTTACATTAGTGCGGGGGTGATTGGGCAGGATTCTTGAAGGGGAAACCTATTTAATGGACATCCTGCCCGCTATTATTACAGTCGAAATCAGATGTAGGATTACATAAAATTAACTAAGTGTGGTGTATGTGTGTAAATTAATTAAGTTAAAACATATAAGAATTAAAATAAATAAATTTTATACTACAACCGTTAGTCTCTAAGGTTATCACCTCGGGATCGACCACTTCCTCGAGGGTGACTGTGGAACGGTGAAAAAGGGTTATGGGGAACAGGTAGGGGAACTCTTGTTGCGGGAAATAAACGGGAATGAAAGTTTCGTGGGTTTCGGATGTTTCAATGAGGGAACGGAGTCCGACCAGGTCGAACTCGTAGGGACCGAGGGTAAAACAATCAGGAGGAAGAGGACCGGTGCATTGGCGGAAATAGACTGAGGGATTCAGAAAGAAATGGTGGGAAGGGAGCTCTCGAATGGGTTCCTCGGAAACCGCGGAATATGAGGGGGACAGAGTTCTCGGAGACTCCACGTCCTCGCCCAGACGATCCTGGCTCCGCGGGGGAGGGAAATGCGGTACCTCTTCGATAAATTCCACTGTCGAGGTATCCGAGACCGCTTGGAAGGAAAGCTCTGCGCGAGCAATCGGGGAATACGATCGTTCGTATTTGGGACTTAGGCGGAAGGAAGGTTCGGGGGAGGGGGAATCGGGAAGTTCCCCGGGGCGAACCGGGGAATACGAAGGTTCGAGCAGGGGGGAAGAATTAGGAGTATCGGGGAGCACGCGATAACTAAGGGGGCGATTGGCGCGGCGGCGAAGGCGCTTCCTCCGGGAGACCTGGTAGAGGCGGCGGGGTGGCGAGCCGCGGAGGATCGGCGTTCTCCCGTTTATGTCGGAGGAACTCTAATATTATTTTCTTAAGTTATTTCCTTCGCGCCTGCTTGTTCCGACGATTCCGCCCGTGTCTCGCGGCGTTTTGAGACTTCGCAAGGGTTTCAGCGGGACCACGCGAATTCACTATAAGTTGGTGGGGTTAATTACCATAGTACGTTAATCGCGGAGAAGTCGACTCGGGTTTGAAGAATTTAAATTAAGGGGACTAGGCAGTCAGATTTGGTAAAAATTTAACCTTTTTTGGGAATTAATTACAAGGAAATGAATACAAATTGTGACTAGTACTTTTAGGTAATGTTTACTAGTACCAAAAGCAGTAAAGAAAAAAATTTTTTTAAATAATATATATATAATGTATATATATATATATGACGGCGCTACAGTCTTCTGATACATAGGCGGTTTTTCTGGTGCCGTTGTGGTTTTGCAGTGATCCTGGCCATAAAAAATTGAATTGTACATTTTTTCTGGAAAATTTGGCACTCTATATAGGACCCCATTCTGCACTGAACCTATTTAAAAAAGAAAAAAATCAAAATTAAAGAAATGGCAGCTGCAAATGTAAAAAAACGTGATTTTTCATTGAAAAGAAGGAGCTATTTTATTTTATTTCTTTTTTGTCAAAACAGAAGTTTTTACAGACTTAAGGTCGATGCAGACACAGCCGTGCCGTATCCGTACCGTGCACGAAACAGAAACATCAGACAAGGATACCTATTGTCTCCATCCTTGTCTAATGTTGTCTCTATCCTTGTCTAATGTTAACGATACGGATACGGTACGGGTACGGCACGGCTGTGTCTGAATCGACCCTTATGCGTAGGTTCAGGCCTTAACTAGACATGTTTTACATATGCTCAATTTTTTTTAAATCGATTTGAACCTCCGTTTTTTTGCAATTACTGCAAAACAAAGAGAAAAAAATGTTTCGAGAAAAACGCGTTAAGTTTCGTTCGCCGCGCACGCTAGCGCTCGACCTTTTTGGCTGTCAAATCCTTAATCTTGCGAATTTTAACATAAACTAAACGGCATTTTACTCGGGAAAGATAGTACTTTCGAAACATGCAATTAAAAAAAATCGATTTTCTGACTGCCTAGTCCCCTTAAAGGGAGAGGGTCTGCTGACCTTGCTAACAGTAGTAAAAAAGGAGATTATTCTGACTCCGCCGATAATTCAGCTAATTCGGAAGTAATAGGAAGAAGGTTATTCCGACTCCGCCGATAATTCAGCTAATTCAGAAGTAATAGGGGGAGAAGATTACTCCGAGTCCGCCGATA
>NW_020227766.1:0-1071 GCF_003070985.1 Temnothorax curvispinosus
TATATTAATAGTATTATACTTACTCTCGGGATTATCCGCCATAGTTTACACGTATGTTGACTTTAAAACTCTTGAAAAAGACCTGTAAAAAAGAACAAAAATTAAGAAGAAAAAATTGATTTCCGGTTGTTATCGTGAGATTTCGACTATTATTGTCAGAATTTGAAATGTCGCTTCCGATATCAATATGAGACATTGCTCGCAATAAAGTCAAATAAATTTGTCTATATCAAATTAAAAGTAGGTATGCGACAATTCATTCTGAGTCGCTTGTGCAATTGCCCAAGATTTTCACGTAAAATATTGTGGGATCCGATATACCGTCGATGACGTAATCGAGAATCTCGTCATCGGGAACAGGGATGTGATTAGCCAATATTACCTTGTCATGTAAATATTCGCTGAATGCCTCGCCCCGTCTCCAAGTTCGGTCTTCGAATTGCTTCCTCATGGCGACTTCCACGGGGGGTCACTCTACTTTCCGTCATCATTTTCATCTTCGCTGAGAGATGCCTCCATCCAGGCACCTTCCGGATTCAGCGCCATCAATTTGCCAATTAGCTCGGCCTTCGTTCCTTCTGTGCCCTGCCCAAGTGATTTTAATATGTCCTTTAGCTCGGCCATCGTAAAATCATTTGCATTCCTCGTCGCTCGACTAACTTTACTCATATTTTCGGTACACCGTTCTGCGCACCCTCCGTCCTGAATCGTCTTAGATCGTCTTCTTCTTCGTCTTCAATCGTCTTTATTCGTCTTCACTTCTTCTTCAATCGTCTTCTGCTTCTTTGTCTTTAATTCGTCTTCAAACTCGCCTTCAATTCGTCTTCAATTCACTGGTACCGCGGCTGCGTCATATCGCTCGATTGTCCGACCGCATGTACTCGCAATCCCGGACGAGCCCCCAAGTTGTAAGATACTTTATTCTAACATTGCGAGTACATTAATCCGTCTTATCGTTCGGCGGCCGGTAGACGACTGACTCTCCGACCGTACTTCGACAGGCCCGCTACGCACACAATACGTTGCGAGTCACGCGGTCGAGGCATGGTCAGACACATAGTTTTGTGCCGT
>NW_020227767.1:0-5097 GCF_003070985.1 Temnothorax curvispinosus
TAATGTTTCAGTTAACATACTAAAACATTAAACATTAGTCTACTAGACTAAAACATTAAACAATTTCCTAATAATATAAACAAAATAAACAATAAAATCTAATTGAATCACAAATATAAAATCGCCGGAGTAATCAAATAAAACCATGACAAGATAAATTTTATATTTATATTGAGAGGTGATAAAATCTCTTCCGTCAGGAAAAGAATGTAAACAATTATTAACGGGGGTATTCTGATTTAAAATATCTTTAAAATAGATATTTTTCAGGAATTTTTTATAGGGAAACAAAAAAAGTGAATAACGTTAAACTTTTCTGTTATATCCTTGTCACTATAAATGACAGACGGATAGTAAATAATTCTAGCTGTTCTAGGTATCTGAAACACAAAAAGCTAAAATTTTCTTTCTCTAAAATTTCTAATTCTGCAGAAGTGTGGCTATTGTCTGAACTAGAATTAAATCAATATTTCTATTTTGTGTGTGTAAAAGCGACTTTTTTATTAAAAATATAATTTTTTTTAAAATTTTATTAGTATTTTATTTAAAAAAAAACTAATAAACAATGTTTATTCTAGTTCAGACGATAGCCATCACTTATTTTTAATAAGAAAGTTTTTGGTTTTTACATTTCTGATATTTAGAACAGCTAGAATCATTTACTTCATCTCTTATTTACGTCTTTTAGTGATCAAGATATAACATAGATAAGAATATTTTTCTTACTTAAAAAATAAAAATATATTCTTAAAATAAGATTAAAAGAACATGCAAAGTTTAACGTTATTCGCTTTCTTCGTTCACCTAATTAAAAAATCCTGAAAAATACCTATTTTTAAAAACCTTCCCCGGCTCCAGTCGTGCTCAACTTGTATTCATGCCTAAAAAGAAAAATTTATTTTACTAAAGTTAGGGCCAAAGCACATATGACAGTCGTAGTCGTGGACGTAAGTAACGCACAAACTTTGGCGTATCCTGATCTGTCAGGTCGGGTACTACGACCGTCGTATATCGCTACGCCATGTTATGTGCTTTGACCCTTCATTGTTTATATACAAAATATTACATATAACAACTAAAAAATAAAAAGTTAACTTCACGCGTGAGAACTCATGCGGCGTTGCCAAGTAATAACTGACGCCTCTCCTCTTCTGTCATTCCTGAACCGAGCGAAAAATTCATCAAATCGCGTACTTTACACTAGTATTTCTCGAAAACGCGTACCGCAAGGTTATTGACACTTATCGCATATTATTTCTATTGTTATGGATTATATACTAATTTTTCAAAAACATTTAGAGAAAACTTTTTTCACAATTTATTATGTCTATATTACAATAGCTCGAAATAGGAATTCCATGTTAAAAGTTGAAACTTTGAAGCTCAATATCTCGATTTTTAATATCGTAAGAGGTACTGAAATTTATACCACGCATAAAGCACACCTAAATTAATGTATATTCACAGTTTTAAAAAAAATCTAGAGAAAATCGATTTTTCGGAGAACGTCCTTAAGATCTTTCAAACTAGAATACGCCCTTGTAATTTATTATTTGTCATTAACATATTGTTATTAATTACATACATATAAGTGTGAAGAAGCAAATGGTACAAAATAATTTTAATATTCAAATGTAATAATAAAGAAATCAATTATTTACATTTTCTACTGTGTGTGCGTGTGTGTGTGATATTATTGACAAGTTTTTTTGCACGTTTACATTTTTTTTGCAGATTTATTACACGCTTAACTTTCACAAGTGTGATGTGAAATACAGACAAGATTTTTATTTATCTGTTATAAGCGTGACTTCAAATGCAAGATTACGTTTAACATTTTCAATCTGCAAACGAGTGATCAGCAATATGATCCACAACATGTAGTCTTAAAATACTACGATTTTCTCTAGAAACACTAGCGTATAATTTATTCGCCGACATTACGAATTTCTTCTGCAACAATCACATAAAATATTGAACAGTTTTCTTGAACGATTATAACAACGTCTGCATGCTTTTGCATCATTAATCCCCCGAGGCCACACCTTTTTTTTTAATACGCCCCGGCCACACGCGTGTGAATATGAAAATCCAATTTGTATTTCTAAACATCGTGAATATTATTAATTAAACGGACATATTTTACATTTAATTATATAAATTTGTGTATTTTTATGTTGTAAATTTTTTATCACACACAAACGTCTTGCCGTTGATTATTATTGTCATTAAGCTTTTAAAAAATAATATTTATCATATTTAGAAAAACAAATTGAACTTTCATACTCACACGCGCATTATATGCATTAAAGAAATTTAAAATATATTTTAAAATTTAAGATAAGTTTCTGTCTCTATATATAAATTAACTCTTTCTTCCAAGTCTGTCAAAATTTTTTGAAAGAATAACATTTGAGACAGCATTTTCTTTAAAGAAGAATAAACATTTTTTAATAGGATTATTATTTTAGAATGAGAATGTGAACAATACCTTAACAAATTAATAATGCAAGTACAGACGTTGTTACAACCATTCGAGGAAACTGTTTAACATTTTATGTGTTGCTGCAGAAGAAATTCGTAATATCGGCGGACAAATTATACGCTAGTGCTGCTAGAAAAGATCATAGTATTTTAAGGCTACATGCTGTGTAGATGATATTGCTTGTCCCTCGTTTGCAGTTTGAAAATGTTTGATTATTAAAAACATTTGATTATTAAAATCTTGCATTCGAAATAACGCTTATAACAGATAAACAAAAATCTTGTCTGTATTTGACATCACACTTGTGAAAATTAAGCGTGTAAAAAATCTGTAAAAAAAATGTAAACGTGCAAAAAAATTGTTGTCAATAACATCACGCATACACACACAGAAGAAAATGTAAATAATTGATTTTTTTATTATTATTACAATAATTTGAATATTGAAATTATTTTATACCATATGCTTTCTAATACTTATATGTATATAATTAAAACAATATATTAATAACAAACAATAAATTAAGGGCGTATTCTGGTTTGAAAGATCTTAAAAATAAGTATTTTTCATAGTTGGGAATTTTTTATAGCGGCACTAAGAAAGCGAATATTGTTAAACTTTGCATATTCTTATTTAACCTTATTTTAAGAATTTATTTGTATTTTTTAAGTAAGAAAAATGCTATTTTTTTCTATGTTATATCCTGCATGATCACTAGAAGGTGTAAATGACAGACGGAGTAAATGATTCTGGCTGTTCTATAGGTATCAGAAACCCAAAAACAAAAAATTTTCTTATTCAGAATAAGTGTGGTTATTGTCTGAACTAGAATACGTTTATTAGTTTTTTTCTTTTAATAAAATACTAACAAAATTTTTAAAAAAGTTATAATATTTTTAATAATATAAGAGAAATAAGACCCCTCGTTTTATGTGACCGTTATACAATCAATCAATATTAAATAAGCCGTTTACGGCGGTCCGAGCTTGGATCTTAATAGCCTAATAATATTTTTTGTGTACTACACGTATATTTTTTCCAACCTTAATAAACTGCGCGCCGACATAACTTGTCAGACTTACAACACAGGTCCTGTGTTGGAGTAGTAAATTCTTTACTATTATTTAAATCGATTTAATTAGAGGGGAATGAGGAGATTTTACTACTCCAATAGGAGCTGTGTTATAAGTCTGACAAGTCAGTCGGCGCGTAGTTTATTAAGGTTGAAAAAAATATGTGAATATAGTATATAAAAAATATTATTAGGCTACTATAAAATACAAGTTCAGACCGTAAATTGTTTATTCAATATTGATTAATAATATTTTTGATAAAAAGGCTGCCTAGAATGGAAATATTGGTTTAGTTTTAGTTCAGACGATAGCCACATATACTTCTTCTGAATAAGAAAATTTTAGCTTTTTGCGTTTTAAATACCTGTAGAACAGCTAGAATTATTTACACCGTCTGTCATTTATACCTTCTAGTGGAAAAGCATTTTTGTTACTTAAAAAATAAAAATAAAATTTTAAAATAAGGTGAAGTGAACATGCAAAGTTTAACGTTATTCACTTTCTTTGTTTCCCTATAAAAAATTCCTGCAAGATATATATTTTAAAAATCTTTTAAATCAAAATACCCCCGTTAATAATTTTTTACATTCTCTTCCTGACGGAAGAGATTTTACCACTTCTCAATATAAATAATCTTGCCATGGTTTCATTCGATTATTCCGGCGTTTTTATATTTGTGATTCAATTAGATTATTTGTTTATTTTGTTTATATTGTTAGGTGATTGTTTAATGTTTTAGTCTAGATTAATGTTTAATGTTTTAGTATGTTAAATGAACATTAATTATTATGTTTCTTGATATTTATCTTCTTCTTTCGTAATAATCCGTTCTGAAGAATACTAACTATTGTCGAAACATTAACCGTGTGCATTATTTGTATAATAAATTGTTTTTATTTTAATCCAATATCCCTCTTTTGGTGCTCGTGATTTGGCAAATTTAATAAGAGTAAAAAGAACACTATAAACTACCTTTTTTTCTTGATAGTTAATATTTTACTATTATTATGCATTTAAATATTAAATTTAAATATTATCCCAAAGTTAATGTTTTTAATATGACTTTTTTTCTAGATAAAAAAGCATATTGGCCAGAACGGGAATTTCTATACATTACATTTACGAATTTTAGTTTTTATGTTTATAAATATTTATTTAATTAATTAATTTTATGTTTAATTTTAACGGTACAAAAACTACGGAAGTACATGATCATACGCGATTTTATGTTTAATAAAATTTATTTATTAATTTGCAATTTTTTTGTAAATATAATTGCAATATTTATAAATATAACAATTAAAACTCGTAAATATAAACATAAATGTAACATAGCGCATCGTCGATTTGCCAACTCGAGACTCGGCACTCGGCGAGACATGAGAGGCGATACCCGAAATGCGTGGCCTCTAACAGCTCAAGAGAGAAGAAAACAGCAGATCGTATGTCTGCCCTTCTCTCCCCGCGCGAAAGGACCTAAGCAGAATGGCTGTCTTATAACCTTAAGGCAGTGTTTTATGCCTTAAGTCTTTGTCTTAT
>NW_020227768.1:0-1771 GCF_003070985.1 Temnothorax curvispinosus
AACTAGCCAGTTAGAGGGGATATGCTGCGGCCGCGGCGCACAGTGGAGCCGTTTGCGCGAATCGCGAAAAAAATTATGTTACTTGTAAAATATGCAATGAATGATCATAGAACCTTTCAATGTTGACTTATAAAAATTGCAAAAGTGTATATTTATTAAAAATTAATGATAGGAACAAGTATTTGATTGAAATTAAATAAAAATTCAATTTACATTTAATTTACGTATAAGAGCAAAGTAATTCTTGCGTCGATCATCGCTTAAGTCTAAATTTTTTTGATGTGGTTTACTTCTTAAACTAGTTATTAACGGATCGGATGACACGAGCATCATATGCATAAGATCTTCATTTGTAAACAGACGGCTACATTTTCTACTATGATTAAGTCGATATCGTTTATAGCCCTTATTTCTTGCCTCTTGAGCTTCTTCCGATAATGTCCCAACAGGTAACGCTGCATTTTCCGAGGCATTTTCTATAATTTCCTTACCGTGAAGAAAAATTTTATGAACGGTAATTGGCATAAAGTACCAAGAATATTTTTCAATAAATATTTCCGCTGCCTTGTACGCATAAGAACCGAATTTTTCTAAATTTATTTCTTCACCACAGTTAATCGTTTGTAATATTGTGGAAAATCTTTTGATCAATTCCTCGCTAACTCCAGTTATTTCTGCTGTGATTTTTGGATCAGCAAAAAATCGTTGAGAAGTATTTCCGTAATTAGATGATCCGGAACCTTGTTTAACGATGTCTACCCTCAGTCCAAGTTTATTGTAAAAAGCGTCTTGTATTCTGTTTTTTGTTTCTTCTTTTTGAACGCGTGTTTCTGGCGTTGTTGACCACTTCTTGAAAGACAAATTGTAGGCAATATGTAATATACATTCCATGAATTTGATTCGTGCGTGCAAGGGTGACATTCCTAATTTGAGTGCTTCTTTTCTTTGTTAGACCTTTTATTAATTTCTGTTAAGTTGTTCATTTGAGATGGTTTGGAACCGCAAATGAAGCACGAAGATGATGAAGGCGTGTGGGTTATAGCTTGAGCTACCTTACCGTCTATCATCGTAAATATCATTTGATGATTTATTTTGAATGTGGTTCCGAACTTTTCTATTTCTGTTTCTCGTAATTGAGCAATTTCGTCATCCATACGTTGCTTTTCACTTTTTATTTTTTCAGCAGTTTCTTTTGTGTATTCAAATTGTATTGCTCTGCAATATCTCGTTGAAGAAGGTCGATCATTATTCCAAATAATATTTTTATCGTAAAATGAAGTAAGACGTAAAGGCATCATCTGTGACTAATTATTGATAGGAGATGGAAAAGCTTTTCATGTCTTGAAAGGAGAAAGGAACTTCTGAAGGATGTTTAATTGGGTAAATCAAAATAACGTAAACATTTACGATAATGTTGACGTATATTGCCAAAATCATGATTATAAGGAATAACCTTCATAAAGCTTTTACTTATCGCTTTTATTTATTAAAAACTACTGATTACTTTTATTTGTCATTATTTTTTTAATAAATAATAAGTAATGAATAAAATTATTTTATTGTTATTTATGATTATATATTTGACAATGGTTAATATGTAATTATGGACAATGGTCAAAGCGTATATAATGATCAAAATAATATATCTTGCCCACCTTACTATGCAGAGTGATCTTAAATTGTTTAACAATTGCAAAATTACAAATATGTGAAGTAATAATAGTGCCAATTGTTATAAAAGACTTTTGCAGCAACAATGCACTCGAAACAA
>NW_020227769.1:0-13018 GCF_003070985.1 Temnothorax curvispinosus
AGAAATTTTTCGTTTTTATTAAATATCTCAAAAAATAATAATCTTAAGGGGATGCTGGAGCCGTAACCGAACTCGATCGGCGTCGGTAAAGAAGACCGGCGAACTATATCTGTTCTTGTATAGACAAAGATATAGACAAGGATAGCACGCTACATTGCACGCACCCATACGCACGATGCACACCGACATTATACTTTTATATTACGCTTCCAAATCTTGATTTGGGGGGTTTATCGATGTTTTTCTTGTTGTGCAATTCGGGGAAACTTGTTTTCGCGTTCGTACCAATGGTATATCTCTTATATGAAATACATCTTGTGACGAGCTGACAGCTCGCCGCAACTCGAGACGCCATATTGGGATAAAAGTAGGATAAAGAAATCTGTACTTCCGTAATTTTTTCTCGTTTTCTATATAAAATCGGAGTTTCCCCGAATCATTAATGTATGTATTGCAATTCTGGAGAAGGATTTTTAATTCTGTCAAATTAATACGACGCTACGTGCTGACAAAAAATGCCGGTAAAACAGACGGCTCCAGCATCCCCTTAAAAGGGGAGCAATCGTCGATTCTGAGGGAGCAATTAGGGAGCAATCGTTTGAGCTATAGTAAATTAAAAAATATGAACTTGCAGCGCCAACTTATTTCCGGTCCACTTTTTTGTAATAAAATCTTTAAAAAAGTGCTGTTTACACGAGGTTCCCCCCTTAAAGATCTATGGTCGGTAATTCAGGACACATCAGGGCATTATTGGCTTGGAGCGTATGTATCGACGTAAATGGGATAACTCTGAGAAGAAAACTGTATTATCGAAAACGGACAATATTATAATTACCTTTAAAGGAGTCGGCATTAGAGATCTTAATATATTTACAAACAACGTGGGCTTGAAGGTTAGATCTTTCGTACCACAGATCAGGCAGTGCTTCAATTGTTACAGGTTCGGTCCCACTAAAACTTCATGTAAAAGTGAAACATATTGTGTCGTATGCGGCGACAAGTCTCACGGGCAGTGTGAGAGGACGATTAAATGTCGTAATTGTGGCGGCCCTCATAGATCCACATTTAGAGGCTGCCCAATCTTCGAAAAGAACAAACAAATTAATATTGTTGCGATTCGACCCGTGGCTATTTGCCAGCTATTAACGTTTACAAAACACCGTATTACATATAAAAAGTTAATTATCATTTAATTGAGTTCGCTCTTCATTTATCGAATTATGTATACTACTCACTTGAAATACTTATATAACTGGATTGACTGCGGAAGTTACTGTATCAATTAATAGAAAGAAAGTGCATTATATTGAAGTTATAGAATCTCACACAATATTTAAATAAACCTAAACATTCTCTCGAATGCTTTACTTTGCATATGTTCATTTGCTTACTCGTTAAGTGAGATATATGTATATATATATATATATATATATATATATATATATATATGGATTATTTTCGACGAATTACTAGTTGACACAGTACTTCAATTTATTTATGCTTTGTATATTCTTGCTATATTTATGTAATGTGTTTTGAATAATATGTTTAACTTGTATGATCCTTTCTTAAAACAGAATTAAGGATTGAAATCACTTGATTGTTTTCTCTAGTCGAGATACAAAAATAACGGACTTCTGTTTCCTTACAATTAATTTTGATGAGAGATTAACTTCTTGTCGTGACACATGAGGAAGGATTATGCATGGATAATTCATTTTGTATTTATGTTATGTGTTCTTTGTATAACATTTTATTACGATATATTCGTTGATTATAACATAACTGCCATGAAAATACACAATCTCTTTACCGACGTAACAACAAGAAAAGTATCGTTTCTTTTTCTATAATTCTTGAGCTCAAACTCCTGCGCGAGCTTGTACGTTTCAAACATATTCAAATGCAAATGTTGCAGAGATGTCTTTTTCAAAGATATAATGTGATATCGAGTAATGATGTCCTGTAGATATTCTGTAAATATCTGAAAATAAGATATCTCAGATTTGACTTAAAATTGTAGGTATAAAGATATCTGGCTATATCTCAAATATATTTTGCTGTGTGGGTTAGTATAGATGTATACAAAATATGTAATACTTTGATGCATTATACTTATTAATTAAATGTAATATACTAACTCAAATTATAATATTACTATAATAAAATGTACATACCTTCTGATGATGTTTGCGGCACATCTTGTAATATATCATGCATTCCTACTATTTCTTGGTAATTTTCTTCAAAATAATTATTGAAAAAATTTACATAAGTATACATAAGTACATGACATTTAATTAATAAGTATAATGCATCAAAGTATTACATATTTTATATACATTTAACCTATCATTTTATGTTATATGCGTGCTAACCCGAATTTATCTAAATTATAATTATAAATTTCTTTATTTTCTTATATTAATATAGTAAAGTTGCAGAAGTACTGCCTCACCTCAAAATCGAATGAAAAAATAAGTTTCCGACGTATTTTTGGCTGCTGATTACGAATATTTTAATATAATTTGGCGGTCGGATATATTGGAGCCGCCATTTTGAAAAAAAAACAAAAAATGCGATTTTTTTCTATATTTTTGCTCCTATAATCAAAAATATAGATCGGATAAAAAAATGTTTCAAATAAAAAAGATAGAGTATTAAATTTCCTATAAAAAAGTTGTATAAATTTTTTTCCTAATCTTAAAAGGAAGCTCATAAATGAACGATGAATGTAACCATAATGCGTTTACGTTCGTATGCAAAGTACGTATGCTTATGAGACTCGCTGTGCTTTCCATACACGAAATGCTTGTTAATAATTGTTCATGCGTGCTTGTGTTTACCAAGTCCAAACCCTTTCTGGAATGTGTGTGTGTTCTGCTCTCGGCATCACCCAGGATCAACGACGTGAACGTAGCAGGATATTAATCCCTTTGGAGTGTTGGTTTAATAGGTTAGTGACGCGTGCTTTAAAACTATTCAAGTATTTAAGTATTTAAAGCGCGTCAACTGTAGATTAGTAACGCTTTAAAAGTATTTAACGAAAATTACAACTTCTATAAAGCAGGACATACACACGTGTGTGTGTGTGTGTGTGCCTAGCTTTAACAAAAATTACAACTTCTATAAAGCAGGACATACACACGTGTGTGTGTGCCTTGCTTTAACGAAAATCATTAAACAGTTAAATACTTTTAAAGCGCGTTACTAACCTACATAGGTTAGTTGACGCGCTTTAAACACTTAAATACTTTTAAAGCGTTACTAATCTGCATAAGTTAATTGACGCGCTTTAAATACTTAAATACTTTTAAAGCGCGTCACTAACCTACATAGGTTAGTTGACGCGCTTTAAACACTTGAATACTTTTAAAGCGCGTCACTGACCTACATAGGTTAGTTGACACGCTTTAAATACTTTGGTAGTTCCAGGCAAGTAAAGCAAGGCAGCAAGCAAAGCGAGGCGGCAAGCAGTGAGCAAGGCAGCAGGCAAAGCGAGGCAGCAAGCAGGTAAGTAAGAAGGCAGGCAAAGTTCACGCTCCAGGAGGATCGAGTGGCTTTCCGGAGATTCGAGTCGGCGCGTGCCGTAGATGTGTGCCCCGAGATCTCTTAGCGATGAGTGCGTGTGTGCCGTAAGACGGCTCTCCAAAGATGTGTTTGCCGTAAGACGGCTTGACTGACAATGATCTTCTCCGCGGTCCTGCAATGTGCCGCGGGCGAATAGTTGTTCCCTTTTTGGGGAGAGCGGATGCCGTCGGCGGATGGGCGATGGCAGCACCAATAGGTGAATTGTGGCGACCAAGCCACGCCATTGGTCGAGACGACCAGCCAATAGGATCAACGTCACGAGCGCCGTACTACGCGGCCTCGCTACACTTGTTTTACGAACGTTTAAGTTAGCGCTCACTTGTTCAACTAAAAGTCTCTCGGCGCGCACGCGACTGCTTGTACTTATCTGAGAAATATATTTGAGTCAAACTGTAAAGAGTGTAATCCTTTCCGTATAGACCCCACACATCTAATTGGTGACTCCGACGTGGGGCGAGCGTGCGGAATTTGCTTCGTCGCAAAATTGTGAGTCGCGGACATTGAACATTGCGAGACCAAACCTTCTTTCCATCGCACGTTTCTGTTTTCTCGCCGCGCAGAGACAGAAATACTCTTCAGAAGTCAAGTTCAGTGCGCGATGCCATTAGATCGTTTACCACCTCGAGGCAACGACATGGGGGAGAAGCAGACAGCAGGAGAGGGGCAGCACACCCTCGTCACCATCCTCGACGAAGAAAACCCGGCGGGAGCTTCGCAAATAGGTTTGAATACTCATAGCGGTTCGTTTCGCGTACAACGACAACGCATTCCGCGCACATAACAATTCTGACGATCCAGGCGCGCAAGCCTACGCGATACGCGCAGTGAAAACGTGCATGTTCTGGCGCGATCACGCTAAAACTTGGTTTACACAACTTGAAGCCAAGTTTCGAGCGCATAACATTAGATCGGACGAACTCAAGTTTTGTTTAGTAGTAGACAATCTGGACAAAGAGTCAATGCTCGAAATAGCCGATATTATCGAAGCGCCACCGGCCGCTGACAACTACCAAAAGTTAAAAGATACGCTCATTTCCCGGTTAACAGATTCAGACAAAAAGCGTTTGAAAAAGTTGCTCACGGGGCGTCGAACTCGGTGATCGAAAGCCCTCCCATTTGCTACGCGAGATGCGGTGTCTCACGAATAATTCCGTGGACGAAAAAATCCTACAAACTCTCTGGTTACAGCGCATGCCCACAAGAATATAGGAGCTTTTGGCGGTAGCGGAAGGAGTAAGTCTGGACAAGTTAGCCGAGCTGGCCGATAAAGCCATCGAGAGAACTTTACCCTCCGTCTCAGCAGTTGAAGCCCCGTCCACAGCCTCAGACCCGACGTTGCCCTCCGCAATCGAGAAATTAGCGCAGCAGATCGAACGCCTCACCGCGGACAGGAATGGAAACCGACGCTCTCGTTCTAGACAGCGTGAGAGAAGCAAATCTCGAAACGCCCAACGAAACAAATCACAGGCGTCAAAACACTGCTATTATCATAAAAAAATTGGGAAAGACGCCGGAAACTGTTCGCAGCCGTGCTCGTGGACAAAAACCAAAACAACCTTTGCGATCAAAGCACCCGAGGAATCGGAAAACTAATTGGGCCATCTCAACAGGCGGTGCACGATGGTCCACCCAGCAGAAACCGCCTAATCGTCCAAGATA
This sequence comes from Temnothorax curvispinosus, assembly GCF_003070985.1. Taxonomy (NCBI): domain Eukaryota; kingdom Metazoa; phylum Arthropoda; class Insecta; order Hymenoptera; family Formicidae; genus Temnothorax; species Temnothorax curvispinosus. Next base: position 5,251 of record NW_020227769.1, read on the forward strand.
GAAAAACAGGTGTTCGTTTTCTCATTGACACCGGAGCCGACCTCTCAGGGTGCCATTACATAGAGCGCGGAAACGCGGAAACGCGGAAACGCGGAAGACAAAATTTACTAGATTTCCGTCAATCCGTTCCGTCTGTTTTGAATGCCTTGTATTACATGGAGCACATTTTGAGCGGAAAAGCGGAACGGAGAATTATAAAATATTAATTTTTAACGGTATTTATTGATTAAAATGCTTGTATTTAATAGATAAGCTGAAAAGATAAGCATATTAATAAAAATTGCAATGAATTAAGTGAACACAATTTTAAGAAATGAATATAAATGTCTATTTGTCACTATACTGTTCCGCTTTTCCGCGCAAATTGTGCTCCATGTAATATAAGGAGAAACAAGCTCGCGGAACGAACGCGTCAAAATCCGTTGTCAACGCGGATACAGTATACTCCATCAAAGGGCCTAGCGGAGTAAGCATGTGAAATCGGCCCGTGATCATACAGAACTGACATTAATGTCACAAGTTAGTACCAATATGATAAAACTTTCCACCAAATATTATTTTAAAAAATTCATTTTTTTAGAAGTTATGCAGGGAGAAAGTAAAATAAAGAAATGTATTTTTCTCGAAAACCACTTGACCGATCTTGATGAAAAAAATATATGTTATGTAGACTAATAAAACTAATTAACAAAAAAAATGTCCAAAATGTTTGCCAAAAAAAAGACCAAAAAAAAAATATTTGAATTTTTTAATATTTTTTTTTAGGGTGATATTTTCGAGGTACCCCATATATTTTTTTCAATTTTTTTTAAATGGTGGAACATAGTTAAAAATACGAAAATCGTAAGCGTCGCGTCACTCCGGCGCACAGTGCAGTGCCATTCCGCGTTGCGGGTGTTCGATGTAACTTTAATAGCACATATGTACGTCTGCAATTAGCCTATAATATGTAAACTTTTTAATTTTTATAGTTTCCAGAGTTTACCACGTGGAGGTTGCAGTACGGTTTTAAACTCCTTATCGGGGTGCTTTTTTAACGTGAGTCCCCTCGCCTCTCACTATATTTCCGTAAAATCGGGGTGCTTTTTTAACGTGAGTCCCCTCGCCTTTCACTACGTTTCCGTAAAATCAGGGTGCTTTTTGAATGTAAGACCCCTCTCATTACACCCTACACCTACGATTTATTTAATCTTCTTCACTATCACTGTCTATTACTGGAATGTTATTTGTTTTCTTACCCAAGTAGCACAGCAAGTCACAATAAAGTCAAAATGATGTCAAAATGATTGCAAAATGATGATTTTTGATCATTTTACCATCATTTTACCATCATTTTGACGTCATTTTGATTTTATTGTGACTTGCTGTGCTACTTGGGTAAACAGATCGCTAATGGGCTACGAACAATTGGATGCTGCTGTCATATTGCTGCAATTATATATTATCTATCTCATGCAAGATATTTAGCGAAAATTTTGAAACCAGCAGAAATACTGAGCAATTTGTTTAAGAAAACAAATAACATTCCAGTAATAGACAGTGATAGTGAAGAAGATTAAATAAATCGTAGGTGTAGGGTGTAATGAGAGGCGAGGGGTCTTACATTCAAAAAGCACCCTGATTTTACGGAAACGTAGTGAAAGGCGAGAAGACTCACGTTAAAAAAGCACCCCGATTTTACGGAAACATAGTGAGAGGCAAAGGGACTCACGTTAAAAAAGCACCCTGATTTTACGGAAACGTAGTGAAAGGCGAGGGGACTCACGTTAAAAAAGCACCCTGATTTTACGGAAACGTAGTGAGAGGCAAAGGGACTCACGTTAAAAAAGCACCCTGATTTTACGGAAACGTAGTGAAAGGCGAGGGGACTCACGTTAAAAAAGCACCCCGATTTTACGGAAACGTAGTGAGAAGCGAAGGGACTCACGTTAAAAAAGCACCCTGATTTTACAGAAATATAGTGAGAGACGAGGGGACTCACGTTAAAAAAGCACCCCGATAAGGAGTTTAAAACCGTACTGCAACCTCCACGTGGTAAACTCTGGAAACTATAAAAATTAAAAAGTATACATATTATAGGCTAATTGCAGACGTACATATGTGCTATTAAAGTTACATCGAACACCCGCAACGCGGAATGGCACTGCACTGTGCGCCGGAGTGACGCGACACTTACGATTTTCGTATTTTTAACTATGTTCCACCATTTAAAAAAAATTGAAAAAAATATATGTTATAGTGAACACTTTAAGAGAAATTTTTGTAAAAATTTCAAAGGAGTACCTCGAAAATATCACCCTAAAAAAAAATATTAAAAAATTCAAATATATTTTTTTTTGGTTTTCTTTTTTGGCAAACATTTTGGACATTTTTTTTGTTAATTAGTTTTATTAGTCTACATAACATATTTTTTTCATCAAGATCGGTCAAGTGGTTTTCGAGAAAAATACATTTCTTTATTTTACTTTCTCCCTGCATAACTTCTAAAAAAATGAATTTTTTAAATAATATTTGGTGGAAAGTTTTATCATATTGGTACTAACTTGTGACATTAATGTCAGCTCTGTATGATCAAGGGCCGATTTCACATGCTTACTCCGCTAGGCTCTTTCGGAGCTGTCTAATCACATTGAAAAAGAAAGCTTTTACATACTTCGATTACTTTATTATTTTATAAAAGTGGCAGTATAATATTATAGATCCAAACATCATGTTGATGGTTATTATGAAGTATCTTATGCAAGCCAGGGTACATATACATACATGCACGATAATAGCGGATTCCGCTTTTCCATTCAAACGTGCGGGACTCAATTCGCGGAAACGCGGAATCTAGTTACTATTCTATTCCGCGCTTCCGCGTTTCCGCGTTCCATGTAATGGCACCCTCAGTGCTATCTAAAGCATGGAAAGTACGAGGACAACAACAATCAACATTAAACCTATTCGCTGCAAACGGCACTGTCATAGCAACATACGGGACACGAAGACTGCATCTGGACTTAGGTTTACGAAGAGACTTTGGATGGAATTTCATAGTTGCCGACGTCGCACAGCTAATCATCGGAGGTGATCTAATTAGGCATTACGGTTTAATTATCGATCTCAAGAGAAAACGCCTCCTTGACGAACATACAGGATTGCAGCGCCTGTGTCAACTTACCCGCAGCAACTATTCGAACATACGTATCATAAACGGAGACAGTTTTTACAATTTTTTGTTACAGAAGTTTCAAGAAATAGCTACATCTAACAAAACCGAAAAAGTTGCGAACACCGGGGTAATGCACGAAAGGACCGCCTGTAGCCGAACCAATGCGCAGACTCCCGCCTGAAAAATTTCGCGCAGCCAAAGCGGAATTTGAGAGAATGCTGGCAGCAGGGATATGTCAACGTTCCAGTAGCCAATGGACAGCACCGTTACATCTAGTGCCCAAGAAATCGGAGGCCGGAGAAATCGACTGGAGGCCATGCGAGTAGTGTGTATAAGCCGATTCAGACTCGGGAGCTCCGAGGGGGGTGAGGGAGGGGAGGGGGGTATCGGATCGCGGGGCGTTCGGTGGGGGGGGGGGGGGAGGGAGGGGGTATCGGACCGTGGTTCTGAGGGGGGAGCGGGGCGGGGGTGTACCGCGGGCAAGGGGGGAGCGGGGAGGGGGGGTCCGCGGGGAGGGGGAGTGGGGAACTCGAGGGCAAGAGTGTCCGCGGGGAGGGGGCGCGGGTAGTCCGCCGGGAGGGGGGGTGGTCGGCGAGCATGTCGGGACATGTTTATTAAATGTTAATAAACGTATCGTTGACAAGGGTACCGCCGAGGGGGGTGTCCGCGTTCTACGCCGAGGGTGGTCCGGGGGGAGGAGGGGGGGTCGTCACTTTATCGGCGCGGGGTATTACAAAGGCGATGGGCGCCGTTCGGCTGCTGGAATTTTATCGGCGGCGCGCCGCGGGAGGATGGGGGTCCGCGTCCAACGGCCACGTCGGTCCACGTGACGTCACACGGCTCGCCCGCGTCTCGTTCGCGTTGTCTTTCCCTCAGCGCGGTCTCTCTCTCGCTCCCGTTCTTTTGCCTCTCCCCCGTTCGCGCGCGTCTTTTCGTTGGCGTTCTCTTTTTCTCGCGCGGATTTAACTTAATAATTATTATTATTTAAAATATTATTATTATTATACTTAATAATAGTGAAGAAAGCGGAAAAATAAATAATAAATGATATATAGAATTAAGAATAAAAAATATTTATTCATAAAACTTTAAAAAAATTTTTTAAAAATTACCACACCTCTTCCTCTTCAACGTCAAACTCATTTTGCATATCGAATAATCTTCGTAATTGGAAGATATCTTCATCTCCTAAAACGTCCCAGATTTCCTCGTTATATTCGGAATCCACTCTTCTAAACCAGCGTACCAAACGCTGACGGTGAATATTGATAAATCCCCGAATTCGGATTTCATCGAAATATATAAAACGCTAAAAAAGAATTTAAAAAAAATTTAAAAAAAGTTTAAAAAATTGAAAAAAAATTAAAATCTTTGAAAAAATATTAAACACACCTGTCTGTGAGGGATCCGAACCCTCACCATATTATAAAGACGGACCTCGCGCACCGGCACGTTGTCGACCCATATCCACTGTAACGCGTTAACAGAGAATGGTTAATTTTTTAAAAAATATATAATATACAATTATGTATTGTTGCGTGCATGCCGCCCGGTATGCTTTTTCAAAAAAATGTTACGACAGTGACTCTCTCAGACACTTATTCACACTCGCGCACTCACGAAAATAACGACGATTTAAACGATCGTCGTGACGAACTGCACGCTTCAGCTTGGAGTTTGAAAAGCATACCGGGCGACACGTACGCAACGGTATTAAGTATACATACTCCTACTGCGGGGTATTCGATTACTATGCATTGTTCGATTACGTGATATCTTCGTTCCATTTCATCTCGTTCCTCTTCTTCTCGGTCCATTTCAAACAAGAAAGTAAAAAAACAATCACAAAGGCGTCACTAATCCTCGAAAAAAATATTTTCGGGCAAAACACGTTCAAGCAGGCTCACGGCTACGATGAGATTGAAGTCGCCATAGAAAAAAATATAATGGCGGTGTATAAAACTGATAGTCGTAAGACAAAATATGTCTTGCACTACAAAGGCGAGCGCCGAGGTCCGCCGGAACATCGCTTCTATGTTATATGCGATAATGAAATCGTGCAACCGATGCTCCAGCGAACGTCGCATATACGGCTCGAATAGAAATGCGCGCGAAGAAAATATAGTATGATTTATACTTAAAAAAACAATCCATCTACGCAGTACGTGAAAAAAACAAAGGAAGAAATGACGTCATCGAGACGATGATCGACCCGATAATGCATCGAACCTGTAGGGACATGTTTGTCGTGAGCAAATGTTTTCTAGGAAAAGGGGGGTGTTATCGCGTAGACTAAACAATTTCGCGCTATTTTTTACGACGCAGTACGCGAGACAAAGGAAGAAATGATCTATCAATTGGAGCGAGAGAGAGGGCAAAGGTATATATAATGAGGGATGAAGCGCATCGAGCCGCATTAGCATACGATTTTAGAGTGATACATCGGTTGCGACGTGAACATTATTTTTTTATAACATTGAGCAAGAAGAAATGACGCTTGACAATAATCGCTCGTGGTTACCGGACTATGAAAGTGATGAAAAGCGATGACTTTCCATACTATTGCGACCGTTTTTACTATGGCGACCATTTAATAGATGATATCGCCAATGCTTTGCGTGATGAAGATCGAGGACGAAAATCGACGGATGTGCAACGAATATCACTGGTGCAGTTTGTTCGCGATCGCGAACTCGGGATACGCGGAACCGATAAACGCATCGTTAGACAAGGAGTTGTTATCAATGTATCGATAAGTATCCTTATGACTGGAAGTCTAACATAAGACGGAAAATATACATAGAGGTGCGGAACGAGGTAAAAGAATATGAAGCTCATGAAATTCGTGATGATCCTTTCTACATTAAACTGTTTAAACATGACTTTAAGTCGCAGTATGAGGAGTATCGCTATTGGGCAACTACAGTTATTCGTGAGATAGAAGGACACTTAGTCGATCTGCTAGTTCAAATTCACACAGGCACTGGGAAGTGCGTTGAAGTGGTGGCGAGGTACAATCTGCGTCTGCAACCCTATTACGACTATTCCGTCGACAATAAGGTGCAAAGAACTCTTGAACGTGAACTTATCGATTGTGATAATTGGCACTGTGATGTCCTTTTCTTCAGTCTTTATAAATTTATGTTGGAACACTATAACATTCAGTATACCTATCGACATTGTCCAGCGTGTTATCGATGCGTGTGCAAGTGCCCCTTCGAAGAGTGTGACGTAATCGACAAGTCTACATTATATAATGGGCGTCGACTTCGTGGTGATGAACAACCTGAATCTGATGAACAACCTGAATCTGAATAGATAAAACATGGAGCAATTCGAGCAAACCGAACGCGATCTGTTGGAGCTGTCCGACCAAGTAACCACCTTGGGTGAATTTTTCACATGGACGCTGCAATGCGCGGAATTCATCGAGCAGCTCGAGACACGTTGTAGTGCTAAACGTCCGCTCTCGATCGGGCAGAGGCAATCGTTGTTTGCCAGAATTGCGCGACTCGAGGGTGTGAAGTTGCGATTGGAAAGACAATTTTTCCATAGCGGTGGTGATTATGCGAACGCCGGTACCAGTGGTGACACGCGCACAACAGAACTCGTATGGCGAGAGATCGACGCCGCGTTCAAAAAGCGTATAATAACCGGTGCGGTAATTAATACAGACCATGTAGAACCGCGAAAGTTTTTGGAAGACGCCTGCAGCGTAGTGTGCAAGCGAGTGCGAGACAGTATAAAAACACATAACTGTGTCAAAGTGAACACCGTGTTCAATGGGGAGTTTGTGGCGGGTGATAAACGTGACAATAAGAGTTTTAATACAAATAACATAGAACTCTGTGGTACATCACACTTGCGCGAATGGTACGAACTACATGTTATCGAGCCCACAGTAGCGAAACTCTATATCATCGAGGGACAGAAGACTTCAAACGTTCTCCCGATACGGCTTACCGACCGCACGAGTGATAAAAAAAACATGTGAATCTGCTGTACGTGCAGGACCCACGAGACAACAATGTTGGACATTTTGCATGGAATAAGGATCTATCCCGTCTCGTGAGCTCACAATTGAGCACGCACCATAGTCGGAAATACATTTGCGATCGGTAAGTACCTCTACTTCTTTTAATAATATATATTATTTTATGTTTTTTTTGTAAAAAAATTTATAATATATATGATTCTTTTTTGCAGATGTCTTCACTAATTTTACACAAGCATGAAATTGGAAACCCACACCGTGGACTGCCGAGAGGTAAACAAATGCGCAATCCGACTACCGAGCGAGGACAACAAGTGGCTCAGCTTCAAGAACCACAGCAGGAAAGAGCGACTTCCCTTCGTGGTGTACGCCGATCTGAAGTGCGTGCTGCAGAAGACACAACCGGATACGGAACACGCGTCATACGCCTATCAACATCATCGGGTATGTAGTATAGCATACTACGTACAGTGTTCGTACGACGAAACGTTATCGACGTATCGATTTCGTCGCGATAACGACTATGTCGCGTGGTTCGTCGAGGAACTCAACGGATTGGCGCATCGCGTAAAAAAAACATCTTGTCCGACATTGTATGCATGGTAGACCTAACGCGAGAC
>NW_020227769.1:13028-13260 GCF_003070985.1 Temnothorax curvispinosus
GACGTGCAATCTGAATTATAAGGATTCTCACTTCATTCCAGTAATATTGCACAATCTGTCGGGCTATGACGCGCACTTTATTATCAAGGAGATAGCTGCCGCGTCCGAAGGCTCAATCGATGTACTGCCTATAACAAAGGAAAAGTACATCTCATTTACTAAACACGTGAAAGACACCGTGGAAAGAGACGAAAATCGCTCTGAATCCGTACGACGATAAGCGATATATCGT
>NW_020227770.1:0-4189 GCF_003070985.1 Temnothorax curvispinosus
AAGAAAGGCGGAAGGAGATGGCTGGATGAAAGACGAAGGGAGGGGAAATGAATTGTAAGGTCGCTAAGGGCGCGATAAGATACTTGATGTACAGGGTTGGGTACGTCCCTGCAAAACGCCAATGATAAATAATGAATGATAATATGTTATAAATATAAAATGTAGGTTAATGATTATAATGTATAGGATTTCGGGTCACGGGTATAAGTGTAAAGGGTTGGGTACGTCCCTAAAAAACGCCCTTTAAGGCTCCGTGGGGCAAATAAAGTAAACTATTAAATTGAAGTGGTTCACAATCAAACTTAATAAACAAGCACAATGTTTGATCTGTAGAATGTGTATAATTCTAAAAAAATATAATATCGAAAGACATTATAACACAAAACATGGAACTACTTATGACAAGATAGAAAAATCGGAGCGTGTTAAACTTGTGCACGATTTAAAATTAGCTGTCATTAATAATAAAATAATTTTTGTTTATAATATATATTATCATGGTATAAAATATTATTATTATTATTATTACATTCAGAGTTTTAATTATTTGATTTAATACATTACATTTAATTACATAAAGATATTATTCTTCTAACATAGAAAAAAGAATCGGAATTGCTTTGTATGCTAGTTACAAGGGCGGCAGTGTGGTCTAGTGGTAGAGCGCCAGACTCGTAATCTGAGGAACCAGGTTCGAGTTCACTAGAGCCATGAAGCATGGAATGTTTTTCCGATAGCTGCGCCCTTCCGTGCAAGATAGGCTCTTGTGCGGAGAAAACTGGGCTCCGTCTTTCGGAAAGAGACTTTAAGCCGTTGGTCCAAAGGGTTAAAGTGAGAGGAAAAGGATAGTGTTGGTAGTAGATTGCGAACCCTGCGGGGATATGCAATAAATTACGAATTTTACAGGAATTGTATGCTAGTTACAAAATTGCTCATCTTATTGCACGCGAATCGCGTCCATTTAGCATTGGTCCATTTGTCAAGCAATGTCTCGAAATTGCGACAGAGACAGTATGTCCTAATAATGTAAATATATTTAAATTAATTAGTCTCTCTCCTCAAACTGTGGCACGCAGCATTGAAAAATTAAGTGAAGAGCTCGAACGACAATTACTATTAAAAGCCAAAAATTTTATTGCTTTCTTGTTAGTTCTTGATGAAAGTACTGACGTTGTTGATACCGCACAATTGGCAATTTTTATTCGTGGTGTGGATAGCAACCTCTCTATTACTGAGGAACTTTGAAATATAATACATCTGAAAGATACTACAACTGGAGAAGACATATTGTCTAGTGTTGAAGAAGCAGTGGAAGGCATGAACCTTGGGACAAATTAGCTTCAGTTGCTACTGATAGTGCTGCAGCAATGGTTGGATGTAATATGGGCTTTCTAGGACGTTTGAAGTCAAAATTAATGGCGCAATCAAGTCAAGAAATACATTCGATCCATTGTCCATTTATCCATCAAGAGGCTTTGTGCGCAAATTCTTTAAAGTATGACGAAGTAATAAAAATTGTTATTAAAATTGTAAATTTTATTAGAACTACAGAATTGAACCATCGCCAATTTCGTGAGTTTCTATCTTCTTTAGAGTCGGACTATATTGATATCTCCTATTTTTGTAAAACGCGATGACTTAGTCGAGGTAAAACTCTTGAGCGTTTCTTTCGTTTACGCGAAAAAATAACTATTTTCTTAAAAATAAAAAATAGTGTTAGAATATATGTACATCTATATTGTATAAGTTCAATAATATCGTATCTATAGTAACAGTTAGAGCGCACAAGAGAGGGTAGACGTATATGTACGCCTCCCCTTCCCGTGTGCGTGAGTGTAGCGTGAGTGGAGCGTGTGTGTCACGTGAGTGTCGCGAGAGAGCGAAGCAAATGTATATTACGTTCTCTGAACTATATAGACTCGCGCAGAGAAACGTCGATCACTGTATCACTAATTGTAAGTATTAAATAGATTTTTTTCTATACTGGAATCACGAAATCACTCCAAGTATTACCGCATCCACAATTCCTTCAGACAGATCTGTACCTGAACTGTCACAGCCTTCCTGGATCGTCGATCATGCTTTTCTTTCGGATATCACTAATCATTTAAATACATTAAATTATTCTTTACAAGGCAAGGATAAATTAATTATTTATATGTTTGATCAAATTCGCTCTTTTAAAATAAAACTTAATTTATGAATTAATCAATTTCAATCCCGACAGTTGTTGCACTTTCCGAATTTATCATCTGTTGCCATGCACATTGAAGATGAGCAATACGAAAAGTATATAAATTCACTTCAATTATTGCATGGTGAATTCGACCGTCGCTTCAGGGAAATGCATGTTTTAGAAATAGATTTGCTTATCTTTATGACACCTTTTACTATTGATATTAATATCGTTTCCGCAGATATACAATTAGAATTAATTGATTTGAAATGTGACACTTTCCTTACAAATCGTTTCCATACAACAACTGACATTGTACAATTTTATTCACATGTACCTCTAGTGCGTTTTCCTCGACTACACGCTCGCGCCGCAAAAATAATGAGTATGTTCGGCTTTGCATATTTATGTGAACAATTATTTTCTATTATAAAATTAAATAAATCACGATTACGCGGACATTTAACAGATTCACATTTAAACGCAATACTTCGTTTAAGTTGTGTCAGGACAATAACACTCGATATATCGCAAATAATATCAGATTTCAATTGTAAATCAAATATGAATTAGATATTTGTTATTTGTGTTATACTTTTTAAATTTCTAATTAAAAACATTTAACATTAACTTTTTTTTTACAATTTACATTTAACAATAATTTGTAATAATTGTTATTATAATATTATGTTATATTATTAATTATATTATAATCTATAAAACTTTTATATATGCGTTATTATTATAATATATAAGAACCGTTTATTCAAAATATACATTGTTACTATTTCATGTTAATTTTGGGTCATCTGATTTTGTATATCAAAATATCTTTGATGCTCTTCTGAATAGCGCGACGCTCCCCACGCCCACTCCCTAACGCCCAGCGGGCTCAGCTATTGCCCGCGGGCAGCTGGGCGCCCAAGAGCAGTGTCAGCAGTGCCCACTTGCCGATCACTGCTCTAACCGTTCTACGAATGTATCCCAGTCATCTACTCCAAGTTGGAATTAAAGTTTTGATGCTTTTCCTGTCATTTTCGGCGTGTTTACGTCTTCGCTCGTCCTTTCCTTTACACTCTCGGTATCTTCTTTCTTCTTCAGCCCATCCGTGATTGCCGCGCCTGTCCCCGCTTTTGCCTTTTCGCTAGTCTCCTCTCTTTCCGTCGACTGATCTTCCCCGGTCTCCTCGGCCGATGAGGCATTTTTATCGCTAGTGTTGTCGGCTATACCTCCCTGTACTGCTTGTCGTTTCACTGTTTTAGCTAATTGTCTTCTTAATACATCGATGGATGCTTATTTATCGCACTCCGTATTGAATGTTTTGAGCTCCTCTATTATTTGCGGTTTTGTAAGCTTGTAAATCCAGGAGGTTTTCTTGTACTTCTTCTTCATTAGCCCTGCTCCGTTCTCGGTTCTCTCCACTGCACTTACTTGCCGACTTCCTTATGCACACGCGGTCACTCGTAAATACTCGTCATCAATTGTAGTATTGTTATTGTTTATTTAACGAGTTAACAATTACATTGCCGCGGGCCGAAGCGCGTACATCGAGGCTCCGTACCGAACTGTCACATACTCCGGAATTCGGGGTTTGCCCCTCCTGTTTACGCTGTTACCGATACTCGGCCTCTTAACTTCTATATAGGAATGCTATACTACAGGAGTGTTGTCCTTTCACCATTCCGTCGGATCAACGAAACCCGGTGCTGGCCCTGAGACATAATTCACGGCGCGGCACGACAATGCATTGGAGGGTAGTATTCTGGAATGTGGCAGGATTGGAAAATAAAGATAATAGGCCAGTCAAATTAGACAAAAAAAAGGCCTTTGCTCGAAAGTGATGCGAACTTTTTTATTCCTTTTTAGGCGTGTAGGGGGTGTTTAGACAAGCTTATTTTTGAGTTGTCGGGGTATTTGATCCAGAGCTTTTTGAGGGGGGGAGGGGAAACCAAAATTTTCGCGGTTATTTGCATTTATCTCGTTTCGATTAATAGATAGCATTTTTTCGCTCCT
>NW_020227771.1:0-14438 GCF_003070985.1 Temnothorax curvispinosus
CATTATGCTATGTAAATAAATAATATATATATATTATATATATATGTATACATATGTATACAAATTAAAATATTTTAGAAATCTGTAGAACACTGTTTTTGTTTTTTGTTCAATATTATTTATTTACATAGCATAGTGCTATAAAATAAATATTTGCAAATCTAAATTATACTAAACGATACACACAGTTAATATTAGCTTTGATCGCTGAGTATATGGACTGTATTAAGTTGGGAGAATATTTGAACTAATTAATTTAATTAAACAATCATTTCAGTTTACCATAATTTAGCAACTGCATAAAACATTTGATTTGTAAATTATTTAAACATTAACAAAATAGTTTCAAATCTTGTCAAAGGTTATGAAACAAACATGTGCTATGCAGTATATATCTATAAATATAGGTAACAATATATCTTAAAAATAATTTCGAGAAAGCTTTTTAATGATAATGCATTATAAAACAAACGTATGTAACCAGTTGTAGCGATCTACTACAAATGCACAGATAACAATAATAATTGCATAATAAAAGAGACATTTTTGAGAGAACAGATTTAAAAGTCTCAGCACACACAAAATAGCAAAATGCATATTAAAAAATGCTGTTTCAAGGATTTGAAAGTAATTCCGAGAAAGCTTTAATAATGGTGCATTACATAAAGCCCATCATTAGTGAAATGTTTCAATTTGATCCAGATTATGACGCATTCAATCTACGCTAAATGTTCATTTTATTATGATAATCCTGCAATGCAGTCTTGTGAGTAGATATATATCTCCCAAACGTATGCAAATATAATCGCGCTTGTATTCGCTTATAATCCTCTGTATACCTACATTCAGGCCAGTGGCTTGTTTAGGATCCTCAAGGAGACTTGCTCTTCGAATCTCGGAAATTTGTATCCGCGTGCACAGCTATATCTTGTCCACTCTTGTACCATCGATTTACTCTCGTACGAGGTACGTTCTGTTATTATTATTATTATTATTATTACTATTATTATTATTATTATCGAAAAAACGAAATATGTGGAAGTAATATGTAACAAATCCGTTATTTAACAAGAGTATTAAACTTTTAACAAACGTAAAATTCATTCGTCATTTCCAGCACATAATTTCTCATGTTAATTTTATTTCAGCATTTCTTCTCCAATTTGAATCGCTTCTTCTTTACATTTAAACGTATTTTATGGATCCTCCCGGTTTCTTCTCGATGCCTGTATCGTTAATATTTATCTCGAAGTTACCCGACGATATCTGACAAAGTTCTACCGAAGTCTCGTGCATCTTATGCAATCACGATGAAATTGGAAAGTTTCGGAAAGCAGACTGATCGAAGAGGAACAGCAAATCCTAGTGGGGATCCTAACCGAGTTGTCTCTTGTAGGACTAGCCGTACCCGTGGCATGACATTAAGGTACGATATTTTGCAGCCTGATCTCTTCGCTGGGTTTTCCTTTTTACCTCGCAATAAACAGACAACATGTTTATTGCGACTATCACATATCTTCCGTATACATTTATATAAAACGCTTGCTTAGTGAAGTGCATTTTCCTCACCTCCGGGCACGCCGGGAGAAACGTGCGCGCTTTTGTAAAATGTTTACGTAAACTCTGATGCTGCAAACACTACCATTGTCGTACTCTCTTCTTACCTTCGAAAGAGTGATAATGCGCTTCTACCATAGCGGTTTCATGAGAGAACCATTTTCTCTTTGCGCGTATAACGTGAAAAATAATAAATAACGACACGTTTCTCCATCTTGACGTGTGTGTCTTAAAAGTTCGTTGAAGTGTTATGTAATATATATTTGACAATTAGAAAAAGCTGTTTAGGTTTAAAATTTAAATTCTGCAAGATTTCGTCGGAAAATTCTGCGTTATTTAAGTGTTGTTTGTACTACCAAGTTCCGTCTGAAAGAGTAAATACTGAGCATCGCGCGCTCGTTGCGCTGCCGCGCCGGCGTCAATTAAGCTTGTCTCTGCATTCGAGCTTACGTTTCGCACAGAGTAACGTGCGAAATGAGCTATTGAATCCGACAGGATCGTTACATTATCATTATGCATCGTCCGTTAGAAAAAAATACGACGGTATGACGTTCACAACTCTGACGGGAAATTTCGAAACGCGGCCAAAGTTGGGGCTGCTGATAGCATTAACCTGACAATCACCAAAGCGGCAACCCATAACTCAATGACAAAATCATTTACGCAATACCTTGGGGCAAAGTTGTAGAAATGCGGCAAGAGGTGTGCAACGTATGCATAACATTGGCGCGTTTCGATGCGTACAAATTTTTAAACGCAATTTGTCGCTCGTTATGGGAAAAGCTCGGGCCGTATTATTTGTCCAATCCGTTCCGATCGTTCGTCGCAATCATTTTGTCATTTACAAATACTCATTTCGCGCTTCATCCGCAGAGGATTAACTCTTCGTTCTGCAATCTTTATGTTTGTTATCGCTTAATTCACAGCACGTCCCGACTATCAGCACCATCGACGTTACCTTTTCCCCGCGCACAAACACCCATCTAATTTGCAGCGTAGTCCAATTTAGTGCATTAGTATGCCGCGCAAATCATATACAATCATGAACCTCCAAATTATGCATGCATGCTATTTACGCATAGCAGATGCATTTATCTTCGCCAGAGCGCGCATGATGCCGGATTTTGTCAGCTGTGTATAGATCGCTGAGAGAGAGAATTTCCTACGTTAAGTTTAACCTTATTCCGGTCGACGTAATATGTCGCATCAAAAGCTAATTGTATTCAAAAATTTTAGTTTGGATAGATAATATGACTGTCATCTTAGAACCAGCAAGTAATTTAACCAGGTAACTCCGAGGTTATAGATCACATTATTCACGGACGATAATGAAAGTAATATTCCAATAAGATTATTGCCGTGGGCGTCTTATTTTTTAATCTCTTAATCTCCTCGTATTAAAAATTAAACTAATCCTACGTATATCTCTTTCATAACACTTAATTTCAGAGATCTTGCGATGTTACTGACATTTTTAATTTATTTATATACTTTTTATTAAAATTTGAAGAAAATTAAGAAAGAAGTTTTACTTAAAAAATAAAACTGATTAAAGATCATTCTAACTTTCACTATTTTTAACACATACAAATTGCATCTATAATACGTTTACGATAAAACAATAAAAAGAAGTAATAAAGTTCTCAGTTTCAGTATATACAAAGGCGTCAAGCATTCAGAGTGCGATTTATTGATTTTATATCCATACGCGATCCTTAACAGCAATAATATCTTGTATATCTATAAAATATATTAAGGATATACTCAATATAGGTACTGAGAACATCTTTATAATATCTTATACTTTATGATATCCTCTAAACATTCTCAGAATATACACTTGCTGTTAGGGATGTAAATGATATTTCTACTCTAAATGGAGAAAAACCTAAATATGCAATAAAATTTTTTCTTGCAGCTCGCCGTTTGATAAAAAAAAATCGATATCACTCCTTAGTTGGGTATCTGTCTAAAAGCAATCGCTTTGAACCTCCGACGAATCTCTTACATGTCGCAAATCCATGCTACATTTTTGATTTTACATAAGCGAATATATATAAACCGAAAGCATCATTTCTTCGCTTCTTCATCAAAGACAAAACCGCAAATTCGCGGGCTAGCTGTCAGTGTCAATTGTCAATTAATTAACAAATCAGCCATTTGTTCGAATGCGCACGCGCCGCAATCGCAAACGTGAATAGGTACGTATCCGGACATAGAAATGCATTCATTCGAGATTACACGCGTATCTTGACACACGCACACACACACACACATGCGCGCGTATGTCGCCTTCGCCGGGGCGTAATACGAAGTAGGACGTCGTGCCGCGGCGCAATTTAATCCTGCACCGCCGCAATGGCACGTCAGAGTCGGTACCCCGTGTGTAATAATCTGAGCTTATCACGGTTTGTCGGCGAGAGGCTCTACCCGCCACGCAGGCCGAGCTCGTCAATTCGTATGCGGTCGATACGGTCATCAGAACAAGTCGTGTCCAGGGCCATCATTTGGGACGCGCGCGGAACCGGCCAGGTGGGTAGATATATGTCCGGCATCATCATCGTCATCGTCATCGTCGTCGTCGTCGTCGTCGCTGTCGTCGTTATCGTCGACATCGTTGTCGTCGAAATCGTCCCTGTTCGCAGGAACGGAGGAGGAACTAGAGTCCTAGCCGTGGCTGTACCAGAACAATCACACGAGATATCCCCCTATGTAGGTAGCTATGAAATTTACAGAATGTCGGCCGGAAGCACGTATGTATGTGCCGAGTCGAATTGGCGCCGAGTCGAATTGCGGAACGGAAGTACGTTGAGTCAACGAATAGACGACCGGACGAACGGACGGAAGAATGGTACGAAAAATAGGTGTTTGTGACTTTTTGTTTAACCGCGTATCTAAAAAAAAATTTGAAACGCCCATGGCTTGCGTTTTATGTAGTTGATGTTTTTTTTGTTTATTTTTCCAGAAATTTAGGTATACAGTTTTTGATTAATTGCTACTTGAACGCTATAGCCGATTTTCTTTAGTGGTTAACGTTATTTTAGTAAAAAAAAAGCGAGAAACGCTGTTATTATTTGATAAGATCAGATTTATTATTCAATGTTATTTCATTTTTTATTGTTGCACTGTAACAAACCAATTATTGTAATTATTATATAATTCATGTAATTATACTCAACTTGATTCAGAAATGCATATATGTTTCTCATAATGTAGACATATACATATATGAGATTTCCAGTCATTCTATTATTATTTTATTTGTATTAGATACAACAATTAAAAAAACAAGATAATCGTTATAAAAAAAAGGTATGCAACAGTTATTTTCAAAATTTAAATATTCAAAAATTTCTTCCTTTTGTAATTACATTTTTTGCACAGAAACCGAACTGTAAAGTAATTGCTCTGCAGCGTATTCCTCGATTAATGGATAATATAAATTTATTAATCTGTTTATCTATTTATATTCTTTTAAATGGCAATATTTATAATTTAATTGCAAAGAATACTTTTTTAACAAAGGAAAACTTAATGTTAAAATTTACAGAAGCAAACGCTTTTCGTGGAAATAATGTAATTTTTTAATTTTATTAATTCCTTTGAACAAAAAAAATTTATAAAACAGACAATAAACAGCTCACTATATATATAGAAATATCTTTACCATTTGTTCAAGTAAAAAAGTCTGTGAATGTCAAATATACATCCATAATACATCAGCTTTTAATCTTTTGTAATATTATGAAGTGCTCGGCGATTTTACGAAATGGACGAAAATTTTTGTAGAAAAAATTTTAGTAAGTATGTCTCTTTGTATAAAGCAAAATTTTCATATATGTATATCTTTTTCAAGGTAGCAATAAAGTATAGCAGAAACAAAGAGATATTATTAGTTTACATGATTTTAAAGTTTTAATTTAATACACAGCAGTAAATTTTAATAATCAAATCATAGAATTGAAAAGTAACAGATTTAGAAAATTATATTTAATAAAAAAATATTTTAATGCACAACTAGAATAATGAAAATACGAACTTAATTTATTTCCGTCAAAATAATTTATTTTTATACACATTTTTTTTAACAAAATTGTTATTATTGCAAGTCTTGTATGTAAAAAGATTGAAAACTGCAAAAGCTTGGAGAAAAGTTGAATTAAGGTATCTTAACATTTTAAATTGTTAATATATGCGATAAAAAGTATCGCACATTACGCTATGTAATAATTTACAATTAGATATAACTTATTGAAGAGCGTATAATAGATCTTCATTTGCAGGTATTAAATAAATAAGAATGTATGTAAATATTCATTATTTGTATGAATAAAATAGCTAAGTTTGTATTCATATCGCAGTAAAGTTTTTAGTAGTTCGAACAAATATAAGAAGGCAAAAGTTGCTGAGAAAATTCCATATAAGTTACAACAAATATATATTTCTAACTGAGAGAAATATATTTACAAAGACAAAAATAACTGAAAATTAATGTACATATACCGTTGTAAGAATTTGAACAACTTCATAAATATATTTCATTTCAATGGCGCAACAGTTCGAGTCGGACCTATATAGGCCTCCCCCAAGGCCTCAAAGTTATGTGCTTGTGGCACGCACGCAGGTTGTACACAAGCACATAGGACCTACAGTTTAACGCCGAATCCGAACGGCAAAGTAGAGGGGGTTCGTGGCAAGGGATACACTCCTGACGGGCTGCCATTCCGTCGAGGAAGAGAGACAAGCGATACAATAATTATTGGACAGTACAAACGTCATACACTTTACTATAACTTATTTACTATAATGTGCAGAAAACTATTTAAATTTTATTTTGAATATTTTTTGACAAATAATTTCATGTCACGTAAAAGAAATACCGAGATTTTCTACGAAGATACCATTTAAAATAACACCGATAACACGTCACTCATTAAAAATAGCATTTTCTGTTACTACAAAGAATTTATTGGTAAGAGTTTATCGAAAAAGTCTTGTTTTATTTTATAAAGATATCTTCAAATTGCGATATACGAAAATAATTTAATAAAGCTTTTGTTTTTTTGTAATTCTCTCTCTCTATAAATTTTAAATAAAAGTAATGTAATCTACATATTAAATGGTAAAGAGAGAAAGAAGTTAAAAATAAATGTTTTTGCAATATGATATTATAAAGTTGGTATATAAGATAAAAAATACTGAAAATATATATAGGTATAATATATCTTTTATATCAGATAAAACTAAAAAAATTAAAACATTACAGAATTAAAAGGAACTAATACTCAAAAATAAAGAGACGAGACAATGTTTAAAGTTCTAACAAAATTATCGATTTATTAGGTATGCTATGAGTCAACTAATTATCGAGTTATTAGCAATCGTGCTTATTTCGCAAGAAATCAAGAGACACGGTAGTGTCTCGCGCCAAGTATGTGCACGCAAAGCGAGACCGCACCGTGACTCTTTTACGCGAACGCACGAGTTGCGAGTACACGAGATTTTGAGATTCTCAATAACGAATGAACGGATCAAGTTCTAAGTAGGCTTGATCGATAGCTTGAATTTGAATTATATAATAGAGTGTTTTTATTTTTCCGCTACGTGCCCTACGAACGGAGATATTACGACGCAAAGTCCGAAATGTTAAATTTTACAGTTAAGAAACGTCGTCGTCGTCGTCGCCGTACGTACGGTTGCTTTTGCCTCGATAGATGGCATTTGAGAACATCTCGAACTAGAGTCCCTTTATAAGAGTCTGGACAGACTGGTCCTTATTTTCATTGGACGTGCAACACCATGGCGGAACCAATCACGAGAGGTAAAATAGCGAGCCTTAGGAGTCTCTCTCAGGGTGCGTATTATGAAACTTTTCGAAATGGATTCCGATCGGAATTTTTATTTTTTACATTTCTATTGTGTTTTTAGGGAAAGCAGTATAATTTCGATAGGAATCCATTCCGTAAAGTTCCATAATACGTGCCAGTACACTAACGATATTGTTATGTGCTTTGCTACAAGTGTTACATGTTACATACCTGCGCAAAGCACGAAATGATGTCGTTAACATTTACAGAATAGGTGTCTTAGAATTAAAAATAAAGAATTACAAAATTAATACAAAATGACAATGTCATGCATTTATCTATGTACATCTCGTAATTTTCTCTATCAATAAATTGTTTTATACTATTATAATTTATTTTATTAAAATATCTTTTTCAGATATTTTAAAGTTTTGGTTATCTTATCTCTATCAAGTCAAAATAAAAATATAGGCAAACTCACTTTCTCACACAGCCTCTATAGCATTCTCTATCACGATATCACAATACAACGATTACGTGTAGTCATCGGCGCCATAGTGTTTTTCTTCCGTCTAGAACGTCTAGACTAGAGTCCCTATATACGTGACATTCACGCCACGTTGTTGCACTCCCAAAGTCTGTCCAGACTCTTATAAAGGGACTCTATCTCGAACGTCCCCCCGGGTCCCCTCCATGACAA
Organism: Temnothorax curvispinosus; assembly: GCF_003070985.1. Taxonomy (NCBI): domain Eukaryota; kingdom Metazoa; phylum Arthropoda; class Insecta; order Hymenoptera; family Formicidae; genus Temnothorax; species Temnothorax curvispinosus. Next base: position 8,065 of record NW_020227771.1, read on the forward strand.
TGTTGTTGCTACACTGAAAAGAGACAGCATATACGCGTACGTGTGCACTCGTCGCTCAGTGCGTTCGCGCGGACAGCGCGCTGTCAAGCGTCGTCTACAATATACGGAGTAAGCGTGGAGTAAGGAGTAAGAGTAGGTGTAAGAGGGCTATTTCTGGTTTAAGAAAGCTGGCGTAAGCGTAAGAGCGTAAACAAAATAAATTAATTTCATTTCTTACTACTCTTACTGTTACACTTACGCTCGGTCAATCAGGATGCAACAGGCTTATAGCCCTCTTACGCCTACTCTTACTCCTTACTCCACGCTTACTCTGTGTATTGTGGACGCTTCAGTCATCAGTTATAACCTAGAAATACATATCGCGTTCGCGCGTAACACCGTGGTTTCTCATCGTTAAATACTACGATCGTTTAATTCCGAATTTCGGTCGCGTCACGCAAGGATCGAAGTGCCACGAAATTAGAATATGGATGTCACAAGAAGCGAAATATCAGCGCACGCGGGTCGGAGATATGTAGTGACAGTCGTGACCGTTACTATGTTTACGCGAGCGTTACTTTTGTAGTAACTTATACGATAATTCCTCCACGTAAACGGGGATTCTGTAGTAAATTATGATAATTATTATTTACTATTACAAAGAATTTAAGAGGTAACAGTACAATATAAAAATATTTAATTAAAATAAAATAAATAAATTTTTCTTGTAAAAAAAAACTTGGCGCTGCTTTTTTACTCCCGTCACATTCTTTCCTAAATTATGTTAGTTTTTTTATTTAATCAAAAATTTTAGTACTAATGTTTAAATTTTAATGTTTAAATTTCGAACTCTAGCAGCGCCAAGTTTTTTTACAAGAAAAATTTATTTATTTCATTTTAATTAAATATTTTTATTTTGTACTGTTACCTCTTAAATTCTTTGTAATTAAAATTATTCTTTGTAATATTGTAATTTTATTAAGGAGAATTAAGAAGCTATTACTACTTGGGTTGGAATAGGAAGATCGTTTAATGGAAACACAAAGATATATACCACTTGGATTTTATTTTTTGAAAGTAATTACACAATTATTTTTCAAAGCAATACATATATTTTGTTTGCAATTGGCGGAATTTAAAGATTTTACATCTTTTTTTGAAATACATGTCACTTGGGTTGAGTTAGGTAACATAATTTTGTGATATAATAATCTTGTTAAGAAGAAATTATTAAAATAACTTCGTAAAATATGCGATACACACAGAAAATGTTATTAACCCTTTCGTACTAACTTTTGCTTTGTTTATCGATTAGCGTATTTTTGCAATGCACATTGGAGGAATGCGAAATATGAGTTCAACGGCGCAATATATTACATAATAAAATTGTAGTTTGAAGTGCATAAAATCACCGGCTGTTGGAACGAGAGGTATTGATGCAACGAAAATTTTCATTTAATTTCATGGAAATCGTGAATAATATTATAATTGACAATCGCAACTATATTATAGAAACTGTGTCACTGTGATTTCGCACCGCACATGATATGTTGCACCGATTACTCTTAACAAGGAAGGGTAAGGGAAAACCTCGACTATCATTTTCACGATTGGAATGTGAAGTTTAAGTTCGCAAAGATACATATTACGCTGAGATATGTCTGAAACTACTATCAGCAAACCGCAGTCATCGGTATTCACGAAATTTCGAAGAATTTCGCTGTATCGCGTGAATTTTCTAACTAAAATTTAGCGAATTTTTCGCCAAAAACTTACGACGGCAACACGCATTTTTTCGGGACTATCGTTGCGCGCATGTGTGGAAATACATTGACCGAAAATTTTCATCGACATTATATCCAGTCATTTAAGTAGAACAAGGCAAGAGTATATACTATTAAAAAATAAAAATTTTAAAGTAATTTTCACGTCAAAAATCAAACTTAATGATTTAAAAAACAAACTTTTTTCTATATGTTTATGTGACATATGAAATATTATTATTATTATTAAAAAATGATCATTAATAATAATAATTTTTTTTTATTATTTTTAAACAAAATATAAAATTATTAATATTTTAAATAATTATTACAAAACATTCCATGTTATAAACAATATTCAATAGTAATATCTACAACGATATTTCATGCAACTTACTGATTCTTTATACTTGAATTCGATTCTGTTATCGCGTAGTCTCTTTTGTATGTGACTTTAAATTAAAGGTTTAAGTTAAATTAAGTTCCTGTAAAATAAAATAAAATTAAATGTTTCTTTGTTGTATATCGGTAAATGCTTTTAAACCAATGAAAATTTAGACTGCAAGACTTCGAGGTAAAAGACTGATTGGGTACTGGCAGTAATTCGAGTAATTTCATCGGAACTTCGAACGGTTGTGCACACCACTGTCTGGAATTATAAGCGGATATCACCAGCGCGGCAGTGGTCTTGAATGCCGATGCCCCTTTCGAATCTGACCACTACCGCAAAATAATTTCACTACCCATCCACATTACTATTAACACCTATCCAAGTGGAATGCATTAATAAGTTCAATAATATTTCATATTTATATAAACTATTTTAATTGTTTTCATTTATTCTATTCTTTGATAATGTTACTTTAATAATTATCAGGTATTGCCAAAAGCTTTACGACATTGAAAAAAAAAACAACGAATTTTTATAGTTTTACTTAAATTGTCTTAAAAAAAACCCTTAAAACACAAACAATGAAATGTAATAAAATTACAACATCTTATTATACCTATACGTAATAAAAGTAAATCTTAAAAAATAAAATATTTTGTAATTTGGAGATTAGATACAGTTGAAAATTATTATATAAAAGAGTTATAATAACTTTCAAATACAGAAAGCTATTAAAGTGGATTAACGTATGTTAAATATATTTAGATGATCTATAATTCGCGTCAAATTTCAGGACAGAAATCTTATTTTATATGATGTGTATTTTAATGTATGCATATATTTTATATAAGATGTGTATTCTTTTGATTTCTAAACGTTTTCTACAATAAAATTATAAATGAAATTTTATTCTAAATTCTATGTGTATGAAACACAAAGATTAAAAATTGTTTAAGATAGATATAAGTATATATTAAATAAATATTAAGTTATCAAACTTTGATAATAAATCTTGAATCGTAAAATTCGTAAAAATCATAATATCTTCTCTATTTATTACATTTTCTTCCTTTTTTCTATTTATCTAAACAATAATTTCGAAAATTTAATTAATTATAATATGCTTGATACTAAAAAATGTTATTATTAAGATAACAAATAAAAAAAAATTATTACAGAAAAACTTACACAGCACGAATAAACTTGATCTTGACATATTGTTTCGTGCGCGACCGAGGTACCCTCAGGACACGAAGTATGCCGGGACCACCCTGTCCAGGGCGCGGGGCAAGAACCAAGGAGGTAGCGAAAAGAGGGTTCAAAAAACGCTCGCCGGGTTATTCTGACAAACACACTTTATTGCACATAGAGTACTTCTCGCATTCACGCACCCGAGCACCCGGAGCATTCGCGGGATGGCGGGACGGAAATCTTGAGTCGCTCCTTCTGTCTGCGTGGCTCGCGAAACGGAAATCTTGTAGAGCGGTAGATGACCGCCCTCGCGTTCGGAGATCTTGCTCGCGGTCAACGGATATCTTGGCGCGAAGCAGACGAGCGACCGCGGTCACGAGGTGCGAGATGCTCGGGCTTTCTTTTTGTCTCGGGTACGCGATAGTGAGTTCGCGTTTTACACAATCACTATACGCTTTACATTTACGCTGATGGTCCGTGTTCACGAACGGCGCGGCACGACAAACTGGCCGCGAGAGAGGGGTCGATATCGGGATCGAACTCCCTGCGCTGAGTTATTGAGAAGTGCTCGCTTGCACTTACGCTCGGTTATCACAACACTTGTTGCGATCACTATACCCGGGCTGACTGCCTGTGACGGTTTCGTTCGCCGTCTGTACGGTCCTTTAGATGAGGATCACGGTACCGCACGCGGTGATCACGTGATCCGTTTGTGCGCACTACCCACTCGATTGCGGGCGACAAATCTCGTCAATCTCGGATGACGAGAGATAATGCGCGACGACTAATGCCACTCGCGTCGACACTTGTACGCTCGAAACTACCCCTCGCACAGGGCGTCTCGCGTTCCCCCATACCGAACTCCTCGCAGTCGGAAAACGGCTCACTCTTCGCGGCAAGAGCGAAGGAGCGATTCGAGATGTTTCACGCGGCGATCTCACGGATGCGGCTCGCGATGAAACTTGATTACGGACTTCACGCACTGGCGGTCGAGACCACTCCCGATAGGCACAATGTCGCAAACGCCCGGCTCGATGTGTCTCTTTTCGCGGCAGAGAACAGAAGAGAGCGCGGATCGATATCGATTATCCTTCGTCCCGAGAGGAGACCCTCGGCGGGGGTATGGGCCTCACGAAGGGCGAATCACATGGATCCGCGATGTAACGCGTTGCGCGGTATACATATTTAGGAATACGCGTGCGCGTTTTGCAATCGCGCTGTCGAAACGGTCAGCGCGATACTCGGGTGATCTCGGATAAAGTCGAGTCAAGCCCGAGGGTTGTTTGTGCTTGCGCCAGGGGCGATTACTTTCGCGACAGCGCCCTGCCACCTGATTTTACCTTAATCCTAAACACATATATTGTGGAGGATTAAATCTTATAAATTAAAATATACTTTAAATCAGACGACGCTCTTTTATAGTTCCTAAGATATTCGAAGTTGCAGATATATGTGACTAAAAATAGAAAAAAGAGCAAGGATTGTAGAATATCTTAGAATGATCTCGTGGTTCATATCTTATTGTGCTCGAAAACAGTAAAAAGTAAGACGTGTTTGCACTTCTTCGATGTTAAAGGTGAAGCCCTTCCCCCGTCCAAGCATTTACTTCAATATACAAAGATCTTTCTCATCGTCCGATTAATAAGAAAGAACTATATGAAAATTAAAATGTTAAAGAAAAATTTCAATTTATTCATCGGTAAATAGTGATGGCAAATTTCGCCCATTTTTTGGACCTTAAATTTTAAACTTTTTTTCATGGCAAATAGTACTATTAGATGAAACATTAATCTCAGTAAAATTTCAAGATGAGCATAGGCACGGTTTCGAAGATACAAAGAGGTGAAAGTGATGATTTCCAGTCAAGGTGTATTGCATAAGGAAGAATGCGTGGCTGAAGTATTATTAAGGGTATTTTCTGTCGCCATCCCAATCTGTGAAAGGCAAGGGGACTCACATTAAAAAAGCACCCCAATATGTGAGAGGTAAGAGGACTCACATTGAAAAAGCACCCCAATCTGTGAGGCAAGGGTACTCACATTAAAAAAAGACCCCAGCAAACGCAATCCAACATGTAACGTACAGGTTAGTTGTAATTTCTTACTCAACAATATAAATGCAATAGAACACACGTGTTATATTGCAAATTACAACTAACTTGTACGTTACATGTTGCATTGTGTTTGGTTGGACCCCATATGTGAGAGGCAAGAGAAATTGCAGTAAAAAAGCAGCACGATTATTCATGAAAGGCGGTGTCAAGTTTCACTTCAACTCCATCTATCTTGGGGAGTTTGCATGCTAGACGAAAACTAAGGTCATATATTTGAATCCGGCGTAAAAAAAAGTCTATAAGAAACGATATGTTTCACTTCGTTATATATGTTTTATTCCTTGGTATGAACACTTGAAGAGTTTCGTGTACTTTCATAGATTATGAGAAACCATCACTTTCACCTTTCACCCCTTCATATCTCCGAAACCGTGGCCTATGCTCATTTTAAAATTTCTTTGGGATTAATGTCCCATCATATAGTACTATTTGGCATAAAAAAAAGTTTGAAATTCGAGGTCCAAAAAATGAGCGAAAAAACGGGTCTTTTTGCCATCACTCTTTGTCGGAGAATCACAACGTGAACAAGCCATTTTGTCACGTATTACGTGATGTATATATATGAAAAAGTCTGTATATATATGAAAAGAATAAGTTTATTTTCACCTATGATGTTAACTAAAAACTTGTGTAGTCACATGTTTGGTTTGGAAGCCAAAGACTGACTCAAAATCAGTTTCATGTCACCGGATATAAAGAAAAGTAAGCTTCCACACAGAAATCCTATCAGAAAATCTATACAAAACGCCTATTACTGCTATGACTTTTTCGACTACGCAGTTCTTTTTGTTTACGCTTGCGAGTTATATATAATATATAAATTTTTCAAGCAACTCATGTATTTTACAATTAATATTCTTTGTATAATATAATATAAAAATGCCAATAATAATAATATACAATAATAACTTTTGTTTTATCAGGTTCGTTTGTAAAC
>NW_020227771.1:14448-53962 GCF_003070985.1 Temnothorax curvispinosus
CACGCACACGCACACGCACACGCACACGCACACGCACACGCACACGCACACAAATACGCAATAAATGGAGGAGTGACTGCACATATTTGTACAAATTAAATGTATTAACGTTCATTTATCCTAGTTTATTTTAAAACAATCTATAATACCTATCTATAAGATATTATATTCATCTATATAACATTCTTCCACAGATTTATTATTCAAAATTAAAATAAAAAATAATTTTACATATTTATTAAAACGCGGTGCGAAGCGGCAAACTTGTAAAGCTACATTCAGATCTATAAAATGTAAATATATTTAAATTATAATGACTCTCAAAATAATTAATATTTTAATAACTAATTGTTACGTGGGCAAAAAATAATTATAAACAATTAATTTTACAAGTATTAAGTAGAATAAAATAAATAAAATAATAAGTAATTTATTTATTCTATTATCTTATGCAATTCCATTGTTTAATATCGCTCCTCAGGTTTGCTTCTCTCTTCTTCTTGCTCCGTTACTCCTTGTTCTTTCATATCATGGCATTTACAATATTTATTAGTAAAAACTTGATAAAATACGATAACCGCATAGCACTTCGCACGACATCTCGACGTTACTATAATTGAGTGCAATATGAACTCAACAGTACTATAACAAAATAATTCTACGGAAGAACAATCGCGCATAAAAATAAGATGTGTTTGATACACGTCACAGATTAATAAATAAACCTTGAATGCCGGAAGATTCTAACAAATCACATGAATAACTCTAAATTTAAATTATGTTATTGCCAAATGTTAACAGTAAGTTATAAAGTTAATTGCGACAGTTTATTAATTGATTATTGAACGCAACACCACACAATTCAGAAACGATTAGTTTCATACCTTTGTAGTTTTGTTTAAGTTAAAGATCGAAAAAATTCGGGGATGATTAGCAATTTTATTATAAATATCATACGAATAATATGATAAAAATAATTAATAAGTTGTTCAGTCAAGACGCGGTGAATCATTTTGAACTTATTTAGTCGAAATTTAATATTATATACGTAATATATTTTGAATGTATAAATATGTGCACTATGATAAACTATATAAATGGTTAATATATCTCCACACAGCAAAAAAATCTCCGTAGGATGATCTGATTTGATTCCATTTTGATCCAAACTAAAAAATCATCCGTAGGATTACTTCAGAATATCCCATATAACATTAGATACTTACATTAGACATCCAGTCGATATTGTTGGGATCAAATTTTGTTATGTAATTACATCCTAGGGATATCCATAAGATATCCCATGGTTAGATATTTTATAAGCGGACATATAGGCATCCTTGGTACATCTCAGGTATATCCTCAGGTTTTATGTAGATAAACCCTGAATATATCCGAAAATCTCTTGAGATTGCTATGTGGGGATCGTTCTTTTCCATCATTTAAGTCATTCGATTCAATGATTTATATATCATTACTCCACATCATATATAAAAACAATTATAATTTATAATAAAATCAAATTAAATTAAATTTTGATTTATCATAAAAGTAGTAATAAAAATGTTGGCGAACATAATTTATTATTTATTTTATATAACTTATAGTAAGAGAAATTTTATATCAATTTTAAAGGGGATCTATTATTGTCGAACACAAGACTCAATTTTGCATATCTTGCATAGAACTTTGAATATTTCCGTTACTATTCCGAACGACAATGAAATAGATATGTTTCAATATGAATAATCCATGAATATATAGAAATATCAATTTTTTTTTCAATTACAAAGTCAAATATACACGCATGAAAAGTCACATATTTATATCATCAGATTACGTACATATATGTATTCATTTTCCAACTCTTTATTTATCTTTATATTTAGTACTAAACACATGTACTGGAGCATGCTGGGCGTAGCTAGACTGGTTGTTTTTTTTTTTTAAGGACCATGACCTCTCCTTAGATTCGCGAGATTGTCTCACGTAGCTACCCCCGAAGCTAAACCCTTCAAATGAAAAATAATTGAACAATATTGGTGACAGAACATTTATACTTATTTTAAAAGAAACAAACCAAGTATATAATATACACTCTCTAAAAATTGAAGAGTGAATTATCACTCAAAACGAGTAAATCGCACTCCATTTGAGTGAAAGGGTAGGGGAGACCGGGGCTAAGCCGACAGCGGGGCGAACTTGACACTAGGCTTTTTGCCAATTTAAATCTATCGTAGAAACTTGCCTTTGCTACTGTAAATGCGTCTTTATGTGCCAGTATTATCAACGGAATTTGGTAACATTCTGAGTTATAGTGTAATTTTTAACGCGACATAAGTGTTTTTGATAGTGAAAAGTAATTTCTCTGATCTCTCGAAAATGTCTACTCTTTCATCGAGCTTTACTCTTGCGAATCTACCGGTAAGTGATTTTGATGGGAAATTCGATGCTTTATACGAATCCGATAATAATTTTTGCATATTTTCAAAATTTATATATTTTTGGAGTAACAAAAGTAAAAAACGACGTTCGAGGCTAAGTCGACACGACGTCACCGGGGCAAAGACGACACTAACCTAAAGTGACATTATCGCAAAAAAGGTCACTGTTTCGTCCGATTCCGATGACGATTTAAGGAACATCTGTTGCGTGTGTTCGGTGAATTTTCAATCCTGTTGCTGAATTTTCAATCTACATAAAAATACATAAGCATAGTTTATGTAGATTGAAAATTCAGAAGCCACAGCCATGGGCAGAATACAGACAGATACCATAGCGCATGCGCATATGGCTTCTGCGTTTTGCTTATGGCTCCTGCAATTTTATGTGCTTCCACCTTTTTATACATCGATCTCTCAACTGGCATTACCGTTATTTGTTTTTCACCGAATTCTTATACATCGATCTTTTAACCTCGAGGCAAGCGAAACATATTAGATCGGTCATTACCTCTTGAAACATTGTCGAGACAACTTGCGTCCGTTATCTGTGCGCTGTACCGTTTTACGATCAAGTTCAGATCAGTTATTATCTCTCGAAGCAATGTCAAGATAACTTGCGTCTGTTATCTGTCGTTTTGTGCGCTATACCGTTTACGATTTCATTGTAAGTAACTCACAGTGTTCAATTTTATATCGATGTGAACCGTAAATCAGTGTGTCGCTCCGTATGTACGCAAGTATCGTGTAACATATAATGAAGTACCAAATGCAACATGGTCCTCCTGGCCTTCTAACTTGGGAGGGATTCAAGGTTGCTTGCCTATGGAGTAGCGCACACACACCGGAATGACCGCATGGAAAAAGGAACGTGCGACGTGCGAGTATACAATAGCTTAATGACCGCGTTACAATAGAGTTTCTAATTTACACATTGCGCTGAAGATGACCACAAAAATGGTCGAAACGTTCGCGAATTTTTTTATGTATTGACGATAAGAAATATATATAACTTGCGCCCTATTTACCGCGCCGGCTCTTACTGCCTCTTTCCCTTTAATCGATATATATTTGATTTTCTCTTTTATTGTTAATATATAAAATAATGAGTTAAAGCACATTTTGCTTAATTATAACTAAAGAAATAAAGGAAATTTGCTTTACATAGAATTTATAAAAATCTTATAGACTAATTACGAATAATTGGACTACAGCAGCAATGTAGCACAATTATTTACAATGAGAGAGCACATCGTGGTCTTGTGAGGTTCTTGATTTGATTGCCTAAGTGCTCGGTCGCTTTTAGTGGTTTCGATATGATTGGAGATAGGAGCCGCGGTGAAACATCCCAAAACGATTGTATCATTGATTGAAATGGTAAACAATTTATTTTTTATTGTTATCAAAATCTTTTATTTATATAATTCACTAACACGACAATTAGAGTTTATACAGAATTATCAGCGTATTATAAAAAAAACTTCAAAATGTCATGACGTAAGTAAATCACATGATGGTCGAAACTAAAATAAGTAGAATATAGTAAACATTGCAGCATTAAGTGCTCGAAATTCCGAATTCCTAATTAAAAAATAAACCAATTTTCATTATAAAAGTTACAAAGCATATAATTGAGGAAGTTTGCGTTATTAAATAATCTTCCTAATACTATTTGATATGCATACATTAACATAAGTTTGCGGATTTTCATTACTAATGGATAGAATTTGAGCTGTAGACAGGACAAATAATATTTCAATCATTTTGGATAATTACTTACAGCATTTTAATAACTAAAAATAGGTTCACTAAAGTGTATAATATTTGATTTTTTGTCTTATAATCAATAAATGTAACATAAATGCCTTGTTTTAAAGTAAATATAATCATTGTTTTTGCAAGCATGATTGTAAAATAAAAAGATAATTGCATTTGGGATCTCAAGCATAAGTGACAAAAGTTGTAGCATCTCTCTCAATCTCTTTCCCTCCCCTCATTCCTTTTTGCATGTTAAGTACTGCTTTACAAAAAACAATACTCTCTTATAAAAGTATTATAACTTTCATAGACTTAATGTCTTAAATTTTGGGCATTAAAAGAACTTTCATACTATCGCTTTAATACTGTCTAGCGTGCTTAATGTTGTAATTTATCAAAACGTATTTTATTATACAGAATTGATAACTTAGTGTAATGAATAAATGTCTATTATAAAGTATTATAAAATTAGTATTTACGTTGTACGGCTTCCATTCTTCGTGCATATTTTTATCTTAAAATAAACAGGTCAAGCCACGCAATTATTAGGCTCCATAGCCCGTTAACTATTATTAATTTTATATATTATTATATTACTTAATTTTTTCCAAACCAGTCTTATTAGCGCTACAATTACAATAAATCAGTGATATTAAACGAATTATATCCCAATGAGATATTGCGATTTTTCCGTTGGTTGGCAGCTCAGTATATTTCGGGCTTTTCGGCTCGCCGGCGAGGGAATTAAAATCAACGTGAATTAATCAACCGTGGCTCATGGCAACAACGCCATGGCGTCAGTGGATTTGCGCAGGCGGTTATCGGCATTGTTATCAGAAGCGAGGGTGATATCCGTCATGGCTTTCATGCTGACACTCCCTTCTGTCCGTTCGCCGAGTAGATATATACAGCGAGTACATATAATAATCCGGGTTTTATCCCAATGTAGATAGCCGGAGCTACTTCGAGATCCGTAGCCTAAGTGCGCGGATACACGGAGGAAGATTGTCACGGAATGACGACGGTGAGCCGACGAGAGAGGATCCGACCGGCGCGCATACCTATATATAACTACGAGACGGCGCGGCATTTCTATCGAGGACACGGAATCAGCAAACGTATGTATATGTATAATACAATCGGCCCTACGCCTATGACGAGACCGCGGGAATAGATTAGAGTCATCTTCCTGGAATAATGACGACGTGTCGCTGCGCGATATTAACGATTCAAATTTAGCACGCTCGGATATCGGAGGCTGATTGTGAATGCAGCGCCCATTTGGGGCCAGCAGCCGCGACGTGCATTGCTCGCTCGTTGAAATCCTTTTTTTTTTCTTCTTTCTTTTTTTCCCTCTCTCCCTTTTTTGTTTTGCACAATCGGCGATCGCGGTGCAACGTGTTTACGCGTAAATGTGTGGGTGAGTTTCATATTTACCTAGCTGGAGAGATGTCGACGGATGCTGGCTGAAATTGCCGCTGGTGGTGTGCTGGTACCCGATTCCAACCCGAAACCAACCAGAAGAGTTTCGTCACGCGGCTGAAAGAATCGATTGTTCCGCATCCGTGGAGCGTGTCAGGCTATGACTTCGCGAAAGGGCGGCCGTTCGTTTCGCACTACATGCCGGAAATGTTGATTTGTATTTCGAATTTCGACCGTGAATGCGCTCACCTGATTATGAAGCGTTGTTTGTCGACCGGTGAGAGAGAGAGAGAAAGAGAGAGAGAGAGAGAGAGAAAGAGAGAGAGAGAGAGAGAGAGAGAGAGAGTGAAACCCTCGGATAGGTTTAGGCGCGCGATTGGAAGATTAACGCTCGCCGGTTTGGCCGACGCGGAAAATCCCGCAATCAATCACTTGAAAGTCATTTATAATATAATGATAGATTAATTTTTAAGAATAAGTTTTTTATATTAATTAAAATAAGAAGAGCACATTCGGAGAAATTAGTTTAGACATGATTTTAATAAACTCAAATTTAAACGCCTTTTAGTATAGATGATAAAAAAATGGGTAAATACATATATTTATGGTTACTAATTGATATAAAAATTCAATAGCTTAATTTACATATTTTTCATTACAATACTAATACGTATTAAAATATTATATTATTTAAATTTTTCTTCCAAAATTTGTTTTGTTATTTAATGTCAAGATATACTTATTAATAATTTATAAACATGCTAATTTATAAGCATACAAAATTGAATACCTAATATATAAATAAATTTCATACTTTCTTGTTTCTCAAATTTAATTAAACATGTACGTATACAGTCATATAAATAATAAATTCTTAATAAAATGTACATGCATTTAAGTGTCTCACTGAAACTAGCTCTTAGAGGCATAACATATTATTACTTACAAAGTGACACAAAGTTTACGCACAAGAGTTTCGTATTTCCAGGCAGGAAACTTGTAACTATGAAATCGTTAGCTATAAAGTTAGGTTAGTAAATTAAATAAGTAATAAAGATAAGCTTATTTAAAACATAACATTTGTTAATCTTCTCTAACACATTCGCGACTGGTGACATAGTGCTATGTCTTTTTGCAAATTAAAAATGGCAGTCAGTATGTAGTACTACGTTTTTTGTGAATGACTGAATACTATTTACTTATTAATTTGTTACTTTTTGTTTCGTAATGATCTGCAACTTTTTATTTTATTATTTTTATTTTATTTTATTCTCTTTTACTACATATAATTAATATTTTGAAAAATTAAATAGTTTAATTTAGGGTTATGTGGAGTGATGTGCAACACGTTCACGCGTTGCTCGGAAAACATATCCAAAAATCAAATTCTTGAATATATCATGGCTGTATAATGTAGAGGAAGGAAAATACTACAATTCTGCGTGATTAGATTTTCAAAATTTTAAATTTTTCCTAAAAAATTTTCGAGTTTTCAAAAAAACGTCTGTTTTAGCATTTTCAAATTTTCTTGGGGTGATGTGCAACACAGGTAAAATTAAGGTAAAAAATGCATGAATATCGACATCAATCGACTTAAATGTTAAATTTGGGCTTCTTAAATACAAATTAATCAAAATCTGGTGAACAAAAAATTTCACTGTATTGTAATCGACCTCTGACAAATGGAAATTTTGCAAAAAAAATTCATTTTTTATTTGATTTCTTATTTATTTATCGCTTAAAAATTAATATAATGAAAAGAAAAACGCAACCGGATGATCGCCTTTCAGCAATTTTATTGCTGCCCAAATTAGCTCGCAATTGCAATGACCGGAACAGCGATACCCTTATTTTTATACTTTCGTGGTATAATGACTAAACACATTGAAAAATGCATTAAAACACTTCATATACACATGTTCTATCGTAAAATAGCGATAAACTAGCGAAAAATGAGTGTTGCACATTACCCCAAAAAAAGTGTTGCACATAACCCCAAACACGCTATTTTGCGCGGACTGGCGTGACACCAACACAACGTAAGAAAATCACAAAATCGCTGTGGATTATCAAAAGTACTTAAAAAACTAACAATATAAAAATATTTACCTATAAGATGACCTAAAACCAATTCACGAAATCACTATGAATGTGAAAAGCGAAAATTACATTGAGCTCGAGAAATTTAACTCGCTTTTCGTACAGCAAACCGGGGTGCGTGCCATCTCGCGAGTTATTTATCTAAAACAAGGTACTATTGACACAAATAGATGACAGTATGCGGTTCTGTCTAATGTTGACATGCAGATGTCAGATGACAACAGAGTCGTTTCCAAGAGCTGTACCATTATTACTCTTCTCCTTTTACTCTTATCAAAGGAACTCTTGGAAATACGACGGATCCTTCGTCTACTGCGTATATCGTGACATTTTTCGCAGTAAGACTTTGCAGATAATCAAAGAATCTTTGGTCTACTGTAGGCATAGTCGACTTCAGGTACTTGATATCACTAGGGGAATAATGAAATTTATTCAAGAACTTGATGCACTCATCAAGACCGGCGAAGATCGTGAATTCCCCCTGGAAAGGATTCTTACGGAAGAACAAATCAAATACAGCGTGATCGTTCATCTTGCCGCTCTTCCAGTAGGCGTAAGCCATGGTGATTTGATACAAGTCTGTGAGTAGCGGTTGAACGACGCCGTTCTGCCGCGAGTTGCAACACGTCCAGCCATCATCGTCCGTTGACATCTCGACTGCAGACCAAGAATCGGAAACGTTGCACATCACCCCATGTTGCACATCACCCCACACAACCCTACATATTTTTCATTATTATATTATATATTAAAATATTATTTCAATTACCTTTCTTTCAAAATTTGTTTTGTTATTTAACGTTAATCAATGTTCTCTAAACTCTTTATTTTATTTCATCTTTATACACAAATCTTTTATTTAAATTTAAATTAAATTTTATTTCCAATTTCATTACACTGTTATTTTAGTGCATCTTATATTATTTATAATTTTTATAAAAATTTGTTGATATTTTTATAAACAAATAGCTTTCAATGTATGTATATTCGCTTACATAAAAGAATGGCGTCCAATACATGCAGTATCAGTATTTTACTATATCGCGAATGTTAATAAAAGAAACTATATACGCTTCTTTTATTTTTAATTTATTTTCTTTACTCTGATATGAAAGATGGATAGATAGCTACATGTTAGGATTGATATATGTGTGACACGCTAAAATTGATAACTTAATAAAGATAGACAGATACGCAAAGAATAAATAACTTCTATCTTCGATCTATCTAAATCCGTACATTTGATCTGTTTATAGAGTTTGTGAATATCTATAATAAAATACTCGAATTAGACGGCTATATGTTTAATTGTAGGTCATGCGAAGATTGAGCAAATTATCGAAATATTCCAACACATATTACACGAGAATATAATTCTTGACTACATCGAGAATTATATTCGTCACAAAACATCACAGCGCGTGAGAATAATATCGATCATAATTAAAATATACAAACCTGATCGCGGAGAAATGGTACCTTTCAGAATTGAAACTTCAATTTCAACTCTCTGAGTAAGATTACGTTCCGTTGAACATAATCCTGCAAATTTGATTTTCTCAAGGTAATCAGCACGCTCTTGGCTACAAACTGTTTCATCAGTGCGTTTACATTTATGGAATAACATACGGGGCTTTAATCTAATAGTCTATACGGATCAAACAGTTATCGTAATTTAACTGTGTATACATACGTAGAGAGACAGAGAGAGAGAGAGAGAGGGCGGTCATAGAGAAATCCTATGGATGTTATTACGATTAAATCCAATCATTCGAATTAGTCTGCAAGTGTCTCATCTCAAAACAGAACTGTACCGATCGAGTAACCAAACATGTGTTTAATAGGTTTTGAGCATGGTCACCAAATTGTAAAATATTGTAAATATGCACTTACAGAGAATAGCATATAAACGTTATTCGGCTCTGTCGTAAACTGTCTTATTTTTTGGATAAGATAGCGTTAAGAATTACAAAAATATTACATTATATGAAGTCTGAAGTGGCCATATCCAATAAGCTATTCCATTAAAGTAATGCAAAGTCTGTAGAAATTTATAAATTTATTGCATTGTTTGCGTCAATCTAAGATTTAGAAATATAAAAAATTCTTATTCTTTAAATTTCAAAATTATGGATTTGTTAATTCTTTGAGCGGCAGGAAAATAAGCACTAAAAAACGACCAAAAATGGCAAGATAAAAATTTTGTCAGATTTCTATGGGTATTAATGGGTTTTTTGGGTCACTGAATACGAATCCGGGGTCAAAGTTTGAAAATGCAAAATGGCTTCTTTTGAACTAACTGATGACCTCTTTTGAACTGACTTGATCGACGGTGATTTGACAGACTGATTGACTGAGGGGTTGATCACTTGAATTTTGAGTGTACGCCAGATTTCAAGACCTCTCGGACTTGACTGTCATTCTTTAGAACGCAGTTTATTCATTATTCCAAATTTAGGGGTCGCCATATTGAATCCACCATTTTAAAATTTTGACAGCAAATTCGTATTCAGTAATCCAAAAAAACCCCTAGTACCGAGTTTCATAGAAATCCGCTAATTTATAAAAGTTTTCAAAATTTTGGATTGCCATATTGGATCAGCCATTTTGAATTTTGTAATTCTGATCCCAATTCTGATTCGAATTCCGCGACCCAAAAAACCTCTAAGTAGCAAGTTTCGTGAAAATCTTGCTAACTGGAGAAAAATAAAACAATGTGCGCAGATATATGCGTCAATGCCATTCAAAGGATTTAGACTAATAGCAACTAAACAATAATTATAATTATAGGTCATTTACAATATAGAACCACACTGTTTGACGGTAACAGTCAAACTTAAGTTTCGCAAAGCAATTCAGAAACGTAATTGTCTGACGACGGGGGGATCACCTTTTTCGTAAATTAATGAGAAATTATCCACCTGTGTGCTATTCGAGCATGGCACAATGATCGACTTGCGCCGGTCGAATGGGAACATCAATTTTAATGCGGTAAACAATGTCATTAGCACGCCGATATTATCGAGGTCAACGCTTCAAATTGCAGCGTGGTAATTATACTTACCGAAGAGGTACCAATCAGAATGTTCGTAACGTAAATTATCTAAATCCTGGAATATTATATGCACCTCGTCATAGATAATTTTTCACGCATTTACACATTTAATATTTATATTAATTTATTATTTGATTTCTTTTTCAATAATTTATTACTCATTTTTAAAACGTCGTAATTTCTGAAATTTTCTCTGACTTTTATTGAAATTACATAGATAATTAATTTTATTTATTAATTTGTTTTCTTTTTTTCTCTTTTCTTTTCTAAGATTTCTTCGGTAGAAATAAATATAGATTAATCTCCGATAGTTCCAGTGTTAATAATATATCTGGGCAACAAAATATAAAATCGATACTAGTAACGAAAATCAAATTCGTTAAAATTAGAAACTATTCACTCTTATAATAAATACAATAGGAAAATAATTACATTCAAAGGCACGATGGATGATTGTTTAAACCATTTATTATACGCTTAGTGATTAAACAATACTCCAGACGATGTAGTTACAGAGATATTACCGTTAAAGTTACTTGAAATCGCACACGTCGAGCGATCGGATTCCTTTTCGAAGCAGTCAGTCGTTAAAACGTGTTTCCTTAGTATAAGGAAGAGTAGCCCGCCGAACGGATTTTCACACATTAGCGAGATCTCTTCATTCAACGGCGGCTGAATGATGCGTTCGTTGAGTGCCATTCGCAATACGAGGGATTATTTCCATCGAAAATGCGCGCGATACATGGCCACTGGGGGACGCCTATTGCTGGATAATGAATTAATGGAGGACAGGAGTAAATGAAACAAGTATTTAAACCCGCAGCACCACTGACTACGCTGCCAGATACGCCGTCTATTTCCATTTTTTTCGCTCGTTGATGGGTAGAAAAATTTAATCCCATCATAAATTTTTCTTTCACAATTAGGCACGGTATATTTGATCACTCGTCTAATTGAGCCAATCGTTCGGAAAGGACATTAAGTTTTTAAAAGTGAAAAACGAACCGTTAGTTCTTTTTTTATCTATATAGTGACACTCGCGCGCGCGCGGTCCGCTAGATCGAAACGATATAACGCGAATTTTGTTTTTCTCAGCAAAACGTCGAAAAAGTAACAATCATCACAAGCGGACAGCGGCACGACCGCCACTTTTATTTCGCGAGACAAGTCTGGTAGATAGAAGCGATCCAGTGCGAATTTCGTGTTTCTCGCGGCAAAACGCAAAAATAGTAGCAATCATCAAAAACGGACAACGGGGCATGATCGCATCAGCTCGCTGCTTCGACAGCGAATAAATCCAACGCGACATATTTTCCACGATATTTCACCAGTAAAAATTGCAAAAAAAAAAGGAAACGTGGGAACGAAAAAAAACAGCGGAAGGAAAAAAGCGCCGGGGCAGAGGAAGGAAAAATGATGGGAGTTTCGTGGAAATCGCAACAACCGGAGCATCGTGCTCCGTAGAACTGGATACCGCAACCGGACAAAAATCTCAACCGGAAAGTCGCGCGGTTTCCCCCCCCCCCTTTTTCCTCTCGATGGCATTTATTAATATGAAAATCTTTCCACTACCTGTTCCTATTCCCAACGCATCGCCCCAAGGTTAAATGCGAACAGAGCGCGCGCGCGTTGCATGCGCGACGATGCGCTTGGGAAATCCGCTGGGGAAATGTTCCTCGCAACTTGTAGCCGTGGAACACGATCTCTCGTGAATGTTGGGTATAACTAATTTCGACGTTATAAACAAGGTCAGCGGCGCAGCGACGGGGGATAATATCGTTAGGCTGCGCTGCATCACGCCAGGATTATCGCGATTAATTATGTGTGCTGGTTACGTAGACCGAATATACAAGATTATTCTCAGCGAGAGTCGCTTACATTCGACTGGCGGCTGGAATTTGCTGAAGTCCGACCGAAGCGGGGAGAATTACGGGTACTATTGAAAATCATTCGCACACACGCGCCTGTGACGCACGCACTCCAAAAATTTTGGACAGATCGACGTTAATGATTACGTTTTACGCTTACGTTCAATTTAGCGATTAAAATAGAACTTGTATAATAAATTTTATAATCTTCTAACAATAAAAATGATTTGTTATATTATGTTATTTACACGTATACTTATTGATCTTTTAAATTACTGCAGCTTTGTGAGATTTTACGTTAGATCTGAATTTTTCACTAATATTACAATATTTTACCTTAAAGATATTTAAACTGCAGTTTGCAATAAAAAGAATGGCACCTCAATTATTTCCGCGTTATTTTCTGAAATATAAAATGGCCGCTGATATACCAATACCAAAGTCAAACATACAAGGAATCCAAAACTTACTTGCTATCTATTACGTTCTTGACAATAAACGTATCCCCCGAAAACACCAAGAGTAACGCCAAGAGTGAAAAGTTTAGTTTAGTAAAGTCAGTTAATTAATTCTTTCCCTTCAGCGGTGGAGTCGGCTCAAGTTCATACCGCGTTGCGCCAACTTCCGGGTGGATGCTGCGCATTAAATCCGGTGATTCCAGCAGTCCGCAGTTTACCGTCAGCTTTAGAGCGAACTTTCGAAAACACGCAATATAGGTATACTTCGCAACTTTGTTTCGGCCTCGCTCCGCTCGTCCATACGCGCGGCCGTGCGCCCATACAATTTTTCATCGCGCGCATCGGCGATGGCGGTGTGTGTGTGACGAGAGTGATAATCAAGATTAACAAGTTCTAAACTCCGTAATTTGTCAGTGTCAGTATTTCGCACGCGAACGCGCGAGCGTATGAAAGGGTTATCGGCAGTCAGCGCTTGCACTTTCGATCGGCGGGTGCACGCGTGCAAGGTTAGCAGCTTCAGGTTCGCGCAAGGTCGCATCATGGAAAATTATGCCGGCGAAGTGGCGGTGCAGTGATCCGAGATATATCGTCGTTAATTATGCTACTCGTAGACCGATTAAATCTTTGACTATATATAAGTATGGACTATATATTAGTATTGGTTGTCAAAAAGTAGCGACCTCGCTAACCGACAACTAAAAATTAAGTATAGTGTTTTCATATTGGTAAGAGAGAGGCGGACAACAAAACTAACCAACCAACTTGCGTTAATTATTTAAAAAATTAAATTATGCTCAGTTATTTATTATATATAAGGTTGTAATAACACGCGCTAAATAAATAAAACCTGCCGAGGAGTGAACCTCTAAGCCTTTTTAGGTATGTTGATGTGAGGAATTAACCTCAAAATTAAATTATTTACATATATAATAAACAATAACAAAAATGGATAAGCTGTGTTTATACAATAATATTATTAATATTTATTATATACATATATAACTTATATAGTTTAATAAACAGAATTTGGTAAAAATATGATGATTTGATTTTCGCGCGGATTGTGATTGCCCAAAAACCGTTACTTAGGAATATTTCTAGCTTAATTTTGCTATAGGATATGCAGCCTACTGGCAGTCCATACTTATACAGTCAAAGGATTAAATAATTACCGTTTCGTTATCGAGAAAGCGCATGCACCGCACTCTCTTCCGCTTCATAGCATCCGCATTTACGTTAAATAGGTCGGGTATAGTACATATGAATTCCTCGTCAATTTGATCGAGAAATTTCCTGTGTACTCGAACAAAGAAGCCTCGTTATTCTTTCTCGAGCATCGAGCGAGACAGTATAAGATGCATACTCAACGCATGTCGCATCTAATTAGGTAGTCGTAGGTAAAATAAGCGATATGCGCAGTTGCGGTGAGCTTATTATCGTTAATTACGTATAATGTTACTTAAACTGATCGCATCGTTATCGGATGTTCGAAAGACGCGAATTCATCGAATTTTGTGATTGCTCTTGCATGTAAATCTACTTTCGTACTTTCAGTCTTTTTTTAAATAATAATCTTTTAAACAATAAATTATGAAATATTTAAATTTATGACGGATGACGAGCAAATTGTTTCAAAAATATTTCAAAAATATCAAGTGTGACATAATGTGGTGCATTTTTATTTAATGAGCTTAACTTCTTTGCAAACACAAACACACTCTTTGCCTGTTGATGCGAGCAGTTTAATATCCTTTAGTATCCTGGCTCTCGGCGAGCTTTTAATCATAAAAGAATGTTGGCACGATAATTTCGTATCCTGGAACGTAATAATCACTTATTACTTTCGACGCTCACGACTCGCGCGAATATCCCTCTAACAGAACACATAGTATAGCAAGTTCAGTTTGTTTAGTCTCAACGTTATTTTCACTCGTGTGTGTCCATTTACCACCCATCAAAGTGTTGCCTCGGCGCTTCCGAAGGAAGGTAATATTGCACCCAGACTTTCGTTAACCGTCTCGTTAACCCGCCACTAAAGTATCTTAGGCCGCCCGTGAGAAAAGACGTTTACTTTCGCAACTTCGCGGAGCCATATTTCTTCCGCAACGTATTTACGACACCCTCGTAAAACGAACGAAGTATAAGCGGCGCGGTACCGCGCGATTAACGATGCCCCCATCGTGGCGACGAATGCACCATCGTCGTCGCTCTAATGCGCCGTGGCCGTCGAGACGCAACCATTGACGGTCATGCATCGCGAACAGTTTCGATCCGCGCTATCGATCTTCCCAGACAACACGCATGTCTTAAATCGGAACGTAGGTATAGCGTCTTTGAGACATTGTGTTCACTGGGTTATCTTCACGCGCGTCGCGCGCGCAAGTGGAACGAACGCACGGTGGAGCGCGTCTGTCGCGCGCACCTGATTTTCCTGATTTAAACTTAACGCTTAATTACATATGTATCACCCGATGGAGTACGAGCGAGTAAATAAATCTCGTACAGTGTCTCTCTACAACGTTCACATTTATGTATGTACGTATGTATGTACACTCACGCTTACGCGCGCACTTGGAAGTTCCGGCTTATCGAAATGATACGTCGAACTCTTCGTTGGATTAGTCGGATTGAAGAGTCGGCCCTTTCTACTCGCGAGCGCACGCGAGTCATAGACGATCGATCGTGAATATGATCTTCGCGAAAGTTAATCCGAGCACTCTCGATGCCCGTCCGCCTCTGCATTATACGACCTAATATTTCTCGTCCATGTGACACGGAATGTAAGCGATCGATCGACAGAAGAATGAATGATATAGTGTAACTCATATGGAAATTATGGCGGGCACTTTATTCCAGGCTAGCACTCAACTCTTTTTTTTCGCCCGACGGACGACCGTTCAAATACATGCGCGAACATGATGAGCTACTGCTATATACTTTTATTATATCGATCCCCATTAGACACGGCTGTTTCCTGCCTCAGAAATCTTCGTCGGTACACAGACCATCGAGCACACAATGATCGATCACTACTAATCTCGCAATGATGATGACAATTATGCTGCTTTGCATTAGCGTATTACGTTGCTGCTCCTCGTTGAACCATGATTAGACGTGCATATAATGGATTAAATGGATTCGCCTTCTCGATGACACAAATAATCACAGCTGGTCCTACGACTGCTACTTTGCCCGGCAGCGAGAGTAAGGTTGATCGTTCGAATAGGGGTAGTAATCAATCACAGCCAAGACTTGCAGCTCCAAGAGTTTCCGGTGCCACACCATTCCGATAACAACGATGAATCTTTAACTGGACCACCACCATAACCGTATACCGCCGGTTCTACTAACTTTGGCAGCCGAAACTAGGGCACGGCACGTCCTCGCCACGGACATAGATCACGCGACACGATAAATAGACAATATTACACAATTTTGCTACCACACACCTTGGGTTTTCGCAGGTCTCGCATGGTCTGCACTTACGCACGTCACAAGGTCCAGTTCGTCTGCAGGGCCAGCTTAAGCGTGACGAACATGGTGAGCAACGCGGTGCAGGCCATCACCGACGGCGAGGACGCCATGCTGTGCTGCATCGCGGCCGGATTGTCGCCCTTGAAGACGTGCACCAGAACGCGCGCCGGCTGGGCGTTGCTGGCCTCGCAGGTGTAATTACCGGAGTGGCGGTCCGACGCCCGCGGCACCTCCAGCCAGCTCTCCCGGCTGACAAGGTCGGTGCTAACGTTGACGCCCTGATCAACGTCGTAATTGATCATACGGAAGTTGTGATACCAGAAGAGGTACGACGGCACTTCCGTGGACTTCTTCACCAGACAGTGTAGCTGCAGCGTGCTCCCGGGCCTCACGAATTTCTCCGCCGGACCGGCTATCTCCGCTCTGGCTTCTGCAAATGGCCGAACGTGACACGTGAGACGTGAGCCGTTCATAGCCCCGGCTAGACATTGGGGTATTGTTTACTACAACATGGGCATGTGAGAGGCCTGTCCCGAGGTCGGGAGAAGGGAATAGCTTGTGTAAGAGCGACAGGATCTCGGGCACGTCCCACCAGGGTTTCTCAAACGCCAGGACCAGGTATAAACTGACACAGCGGGCGATTCTTCTTAAAAAATTCTCACCGTTACGTTTAGAATGGAACTCATTTATAATGTTGTTGTTATACGCAATATAGTAAACAATACATAATTTTTTTCATAAAATTGTTGACATACAAAAAATAATTAAAAAATTTTACATACACTATGACTATCAATCCAACGAAATATATGCCTTTTATTAAGTCTTATAATTTTAATCTATTTTTCATCGATTTTAGTTACATCACAATTAGCTACATCATTTTTGTATTTTAATAACTCCTCAATATAGTTGCTTACAAACATCCTCGTAATTTGGCAATCATTACTGAGTACGTTTGAGTAATTTGCTAATGACTGTAACGGAATATTTCTCTGACGGGAGTCCTAATGATATTTTGTCTATAAGATTTGCATAGTAGGCAATTATTGATGTAATTGCCATAACGGGGTGATTTATCGAAATCGATGATAGAATGTTTTATCCAATAATATCAGAATTATGATTAACACGTGGAACGTAGATGCGGACATGTTTGTAAACAGTATTTGTATGAGAGCAGTCCGATTGCATAATTAACCTTTCATCTAGAGTAGCAGATCCGCGCAGGTTGCTGTTTTCATTAGCCGAGCATCAATTGCATTTATCGGATGCTCGGATATCAGTTATAAGGATGTTACGAGTTACGATTTTATGTGTGACATTTTATTACGAGAAACAAACATATTGATTTTTTATTTTAATAATAAACTTTCAGTTGTAAAAAACTCACGTATGACCAAAAAATGGTATAAACGTTATCTGTTATCGAGACGATTGAAATAAATTAAAAATTCCACAGGTAAGGAGATTCTTTTTACTGGACAGTATGAGTCAACAAAACGCGTTTACTACCGTGATTAATTACCCGGCAAGGGCAACTTTCTCGGGGTAATTAATTTCTCCAACAATTCGCACCCCATTGAGTAAATTGTCTATTAATTAAGTATTCAATTAGGCGATGTTCCATGGAACAATATGTCCCGCAGAGTACTTTTTTCTCCATAGAATAGTTGTCACATGCAATCAATATTATTATTCATGGAAATCCTAATTTATCGGCGACTTAATGCGGCAGAGTAACAGCTACCGCTATCTCTATTCAAGCCGCGTAAAACAACTGCGCCGAGTTATTATTATGATTTTCATAATCGACTTTGCTGGCCTTAATTATTTTATCAGTCGCTATATTCAGAGTGCGACACTATATTTCCTAAAACAATCACCTCGAAGAGATTATTAGCTTGATAAACAGTCGATATCCGATATTCATTTACGCTAGTCATAGAAATTTAATACGTTCTATTACCATTTAAAAGCTGTTTATTTTAACTGAGCTTGATAAAGCTATTTAAATGAAAATGACAGACATTAACGAATATTGAAAATCATATATGTATGTGTGTATCGATAATACCTTACACTGCCACGGGGATTATCATCGTGTATCGCTAATCAATCGAGAATGGAATCAATCATGTGAAAGGATAATCTTTTTTTTTTATATCTTTCCGTTACCAATTGTTGTGCTTTCACTGGAATTGTAACAGGTTCCATCGTAAATTGAAACCGTTTATTCTTTCCCTCTGTCTATATTGATTTGTAAGTCGATAGCACTGAGTAGCATATGATACAGAGCTCTCAAAATATTTAAACCAAACGGAAACATTGGATTGATAAATTTACAATTTGAATGCACCGTTTCAAAGTGATTACAAAACACGTGATATAAGCTTGATACTTTGACAGTTGTACATTTTGGGGAAAAAATTTACATCCGCCGTTATCTATTTTTGCAAAACATTTCGTATTAGATGTCAAACATTTCAAGGTATTGATTGATTTTTGAAAATACTAGTTTCTTTTGGCATTTTTATAAATATATTATTGGCATATCGCATAGGGAATGACGTATCTCTTTTTATCAGTGATGAATTTGTTTGTGTTGTACTTTTGGAGTGATAGAAAAAAGAGATTGGGCCTTTTAAATTGTGCATAGGTACGCGCAAAGAGTGGGTCTTCCTAATATTGTGTTCTGTTATAGTACACAATTGTGACATTTTTCATTTTGACGTTTGCATTTAAATCCTTAATTCAACCTTATTGCATTAATATACTTTGTTATTATAATTTGCTGTTATTTCATATTGCATTTTATTGTTAGAGGAAAATCCCTTATTATGAGATTAACAGATGGAGCCTATTAGTTTAGCAAAAACCCCTATCTCATATTAGCAGCCTGTCTCATAATAGGGGACTCTCCTCTATTACCTATAACCCCTATAAAATTCCCTGTCGCTTTGAATAATAATAACAATATCAGATAGTCGGAAGTATCGTTTGTAAAAACCATTGGCCGAATTTCATATAACACACAGGATAAAAAATTTTTGAAGAAGTTCCTGATTCTGACTTTGAGAAATACTGTCGAGATGACTCACGTTCTGCGGTATCTCGCATGAGAGAGACTGGGCAAATTTTAAATCCGCTCACGCCCGGGCGCGTTTCACCCTTTCACTCGACGCGACCTGACACGCCGCGCGTCGGTGGCGGCGGCGGCGGCGAGGCATTATAGGATCAGATGTGTGAGAGGGAACACTGTAAACACGCCGCCAACACCCGCACCAGCCAGTCCAGATACGCTTTTACTACTAGCCGACTGCTGTCACGGCCGAGCGGCCGCGAACGATAGCCGAGATGTGATTCGCAAACGTTTGCGATCTGAGGGCTCCCCGGAGTGAATGGGCGTCGATTCCTGTGGGAACTGTTGCAGTTTCGAATCGCTGGAGCGTGCGTCCTTGTCCGAACGTTTACCTGAACAATTTTTTGACAGCCTTCAGCCCAGCGTTTACGCAGCCCACCCCCCGGACTTTGTCGCGACAAAGGAACCCGGTCGTTCCTAAAAAGTGCGAGATGGATCTGCTGCGGGTTCGCGGTGAATTTTTCCTCTTTTATACTGTTCATAGATCTTCCGCTCCCATAGCAACGAAAGATTCTCTGATTTTCATGATTTAAATGGTAAATGGCACAAAACGGGATAAATCCTCGCTTTTTGCGATATTATTCAACTTTATGCGGAAGGTTCGCAAAAAGATGCAACACTTTTGAATTACTATATATAATTAATATATTTAATTACATAAAATTATATAGTTATTAATATATATAATTAATATGTTTATGCTACTACATTACGTACATTGATAATTTTGATGTTGAACAATTCCTGACAGCTGGAAGTTTGATGCTGAATAAGAACATATTCAATATGAGATTTATTAGCAGCCACCACTGTATCCAAATATCTATGAAAACTGCTCACCACTTCTTTGAGAGTTGCGATAGGAGAATCCCTTCTACAACGGTTTAAATGTTGGTTTTCAAATCCTCCATTGTACGAAAGTTATTCTGGTGGACGTAATTCTTCAAATATTTCCATAAATAAAAGTTACAAAGATTTAAATCTGATGAATAGAAAAGCTAAATCTACCCAAGTCCATAAAATCATTATGGATTAGAGATTACTTTATCGCAAAAGTGCTCATCCATAATATTTGAAAAATTACATCTACCAGAATAACCATCGCACAATTGAAAATTAAAAATCCAACATTCAAATTATGTAAAGAAGATTTCTACCACAACTATCTCGAAAGAAGCGGTGAGAAGTGATGAGCAGTTTCCGTGGATGCCCGGGTAGAATTTTGTCGAGGCGTGCCCCAAGTCTGTAAAGGGCCTAAACAGGCATGCCCTAAAATAGGATCGCCAATATTGGGGCTAGGTAGTCATGTCGTAAAATAGGCATACCATTGTTGGGCCTAGAAAGGGACTAGAAAGGCAAATTCTAGATAGAATTTCCTTAATAGGCCCAGAATAGGCACTGACATGGATGCCACTATCAAGGTCTGCTAACGTTGGACCTAGAAAGGGACTAAAAAGGCAAATTTTGGATAGAATTTCCTTAATAAGCCCAGAATAGGCACTGACATGGATGCCACTATCAAGGTCTGCAAACGTTGGGCCTAGAAAAGGACTAGAAAAGCAAATTCTGGATAGAATTTTCTTAATGGGCCTAGAATAGGCACTGGCATGGATGCCACAATCAAGGTCTGCTAACGTTGGGCCTAGATTGGTATGCTCTAAAATAGATCTACCATTGTTGGGCCTAGAAAGGGCCTAAAAAGGATTTTCTAAACAGGCACTAACATGAAAGCCTACGATTGTTGCCGTGAAATTATAGGTTTTACAATTTTTTTACATAAAATTTATTTCTTTTATTATCATGAAATAATTCATTGATTTAATTATTATGTTTCTTAAGATGATTTTTAAAAAATTATATATTTGCGCTGGTTACGACATGTAGACTATATTTAACACTTACATCAAATTAAGAAGTAGTCTACCACGTAAGGCAGTTGGCTCACGATCCAGAGGTCCCGAGTTCGAATCCCACCAAGGTAAAGTGTTGTTTTTCAAATACGAGAAAATATTTATAAAATAGTAATAAAATTTCGAAAAAAAAAATAATTTTTTTAATGTAAATATCATATAAGGATTACTGGGAAGTTAGGCATGTCTGGATAGGGCCTAGTTAGGCATGCTAGAATAGAGCCTCGTCAGATATACAAATCAGGCTCTGACTTACACAAGCTTTACATCTCTGTGCAGGTCCTAACCAGGCTTCCTTGATAGGGCCTAGACAGAAATGGGGAAAAACTGTCTACAGCCTTTACAGGCCCCCTTTTAAAGTTCTACCCGGGTGTTTGAATATGGTGGTGGCTGCTAATAGATCTCATATTACATAAATATATTTTTACATATCATCAAACACTTAACTGTCAGGAATTGTCCAAAACCAAAATCATCAATGTATATCTATAATACAATAGCATAAGTACAGTTAAAAAATGTTGCACTTTTCATAAAAATCTATTATTTGTAAAATTAAAAAATAACATTTGAAAAATCGTAACTGGTAAAATAAAATAAATTCGATAAAAAAAGATATTTGAATCAAATTTATTAAATAAATAATAATTAACTAGTTTTTGTAAAACACTATAGAAAATCAAATCAAGGTCGATACGAACCTACAAACGCGGATATTTGTGCAATGATCATATTAGGTTTTTACGCTTTCCAATTGAATCCTTTGTGCACTTCAATCACTTCTCACTTAAACTAGTTTTCGACTTTCAAGATTCTCCTGAGTTACCAACAAAAAATAAAACTGATTTCAAAAGATGCTAAAGTATTGCTCTACAAAGTTAAATAAAGACTAATGATATTCTATTAAAATAATGTATTTCTCGACCAGCAATTAGACAAAACAAATAGATATAAAATTAATTAAATAAATAATAATTAGCTCGTTTATAGAAAATTGTAGACAATCGATACAGATATGCGATAATCCAATTACATTTGTTATGCATTTTTAACGTTTTCCAATTGAACTCTTGGTGCTCTCCAATCGAAACTAGTTTCACTCTTTACCAAAGTCCTCCTCATTCAACGATAAAAAATGAATCAGTTTTATGTTTGCAGATTTGTATTAAAAAGCCTTGATTTAATTTAAAAAAAAAATGTTTTTTTTTACACAAACAAATATTTGTGTTTGCATTGGTATATTTACCTTTCTACAATATTTTCGTAAAATATCATATTTAAAATTTTGGTTTTTAAAAAAGAAAAATTAGTAAAGAGGAAAGGAAAAACGAGTAAAATTGATATATGATGATTTTAATTCAATATTCATATTTATCTTACAAATATATGTAAACAAATTCGATTGTAAGTCTTATCGAGTCAAACTATAGTTTATAATTTGCATCAACTAACAAGTCGTATCGTAAAAGTATCGAATTTGCTCGCCGAATTATTGCTGTCAATTTTACATAGGCCCGTGTGTCATTTTCCGCATAACAAAATCCCAACGCAGAGCATTAAGCGAACAGCATCACTATGGCGTTGTTATCCCATCGTGCCGCGCATAAAAGCATAATAAAATCGACATAAATATCGCGCGACGTGGCACCGACTACATCACACGAGAAACATTATCGGCCCGTTGAGGGTTAATAATTCAAAGTCTCTCGCGAAAAGCGTTACCGTCGTTTAATAAGAAAGACACGTCGTCGCGCGGCGCAGCGCGGCGCGGCGAAACGATGCGATGTGCTCGAGAGTATCATTCACGACTTATCGGACGTACTACACGCCGTCCCGTAATTAAATGGGAAACTGAGAGCCCGTGTAAATTAGAAATTCGAGATGTTACGTGCGGAGAATTGGGCAGCTTATAAAGTGCCGCGGAACATAATATCGCGCGCATTCGCGAGCCAGTTATTGTGAGCTTAAGGACGATGTGCCGTTATCGAATGATCAAAGTCTCGGAGTGGCTTTGCCGAGAGAGAGAGAGAGAGAGAGAGAGAGAGAGAGAGAGAGAAAGAGAATGACCGAGATGATCCTGTTAAGGACAAAATTAATACGCCCAGAGTTGGAACAAATGGACGAGAACGAGCGCGAGCGCGCGTCTCGCTTCTCGCGTCGATTGTATTTTAATGAGAGCTCATTAAGGCCGAGTTTAAAACTATCTTCATTTCAAAGACAATATCACGATCATATTGATTCTAAAGTTATACCAGATTCCTTCCGACTCGCCACCTTCATTAAATTCACCTTTCCCTCCGAGTTCTCATTCTTAGTACTTCAATTGGATCTTTTCCATTCGGTTGCGCGCCGATATATAGGCATTTCGACAAATTTATTACGACAATTTCCTTCGCGGTAAGCGCACGTCCTCGAGAAAACTAAGATTCGAAGGTTATTATACTATATTATATTATGTTATAAATATATAAGTAGTGAAACTAGCGATTACAAAGATGACAATTAAGGTACACTGCCGTTACGAAATTATTTTAATTTGCAAAGCAATTCAAATATAATAGTTCGTCCAACATGCATAGATTAATAATCGATTCAACAAGAGAGAAAAAATCTGTTGAATGCAAATAAAAATATTGATTTGCAAAACTTAATAAAATTTTATTGAAAATATAATAAATTAAATTGGTTTCCGCT
Source organism: Temnothorax curvispinosus (assembly GCF_003070985.1). NCBI lineage: Eukaryota > Metazoa > Arthropoda > Insecta > Hymenoptera > Formicidae > Temnothorax > Temnothorax curvispinosus. Next base: position 38,771 of record NW_020227771.1, read on the forward strand.
TAACTGTATATAACTGTATTAAAAATGCTACACTTAATCGAGCGGTGGAAATTAAAATCAACGTCCCCGTCAATTTGGCTTTGGGATTATTTAAACAAACATCTATTATTTAGAACAGTAGAAATTTATTTTGCATATAACATTACGTTTAGATCTCTTTGGAACCTAAAAAGACTAGAGCACAAGTATGCAAAAATACTTCTGATAATAATTTCATCAAACACCAAAATACCACGACCAACAGATAATTAATTTATCAAGACGTTTTTAACGTTTTAACGCGATTGAAAGATCAATAATGAGAAAATACCTTAAATTCAGCAAACGGGAGCATTTCGGAGAAAAATATAAATATTAAAGGCACGTAAGAAAAGACTTTAGTTACGTGTAGCGCGCCAAGACGCCTCAGAGGCAAAAACACGGACCGACATCTCGAGAAAATTACGGTGCTGCATACATAAAATATGGACTGTCAGGAATTAGAGTACACATTATAAACAACTTGGCATAAATTAACTCCCGTGCATAAACAGGAAAGCATAATCAGAGCGCGAGCGATTCGTACTATGAAAGTAAATCGAGAGATGCTACTTGATTACTATATATATATAAAAAGATATATATTATATATATAATATATAGCACAGTTTTTGTGTCGCATATATTAAAGTATAAATTATATTATTATACTTTTTTATTTATGAACAGTTCTCTTAACAATCAATAAAGAAATCAATCAACTTTATTTAGTTGATACTTAAGTAAGGCTTATCGAGACATATTGTTATATTGCAGCATTGATATTATAATTTGAAAATTTAGTAAGTCAAACCGATTTCTTTTTACCTCAAATATTTGCATTACGTAATTATATTAATGTAATACGGCAGTTTGATCAATATAGAGTTTGATTCAATTTCTTAAATTGTTTCTACCCTCGATCGTCCTTCGAGATGTTAAGGATAATAGAAAAAGCGCGTGTGGGTAGAAATATGTCCAATATATTTCAGACGAGGGTACATAAATATGAAAGAGAGCAGTGAGAAAGGTAGACACATGTAAATATAATTCGATAAGAAATAACAAAAGCGAGAAAATAATGTAAACAAATGCATATACAGTATCTACTGGGTAATTTCTGTATCTTGTAGAGAAAGATATCAAAATAAGTGTTATATCTCACAGTAAAAATTAATATCAGCTACAAATCAATAAAAAATATGTAAAAGTGATTCATAAAAATTTATATTTATAAAATATAATACTAATTATATTTAATTTATAAAGTCGTAATTTATCAAATACCTGTAAGAAAGATACAAAAAAGTTCTGAAAATGTTTAACAAATAGTTTAGAATCCTTTCAAAAGAAAACTAACAGGAAAACGCACGCGCGCACACACACACACACACACACACATTTCCTTCGATTTTGATAAGTTTTAAATACATATATAGTGTATAATAAAGAAAATTATGAAGCACTCAATTATTTATATACTTATTAAAATAAGAAACATTCTATTTTCGTATAAGTGCTCTTATTATATGTACATTAAAGAGATAAAACATTCTCTTGAAAAAAATTAGCTTTTACGTTTTTAAGCATACATCGTTAAAACAAAAACAGATATAAAATATTTTTTGGTAAAACTTAAGATTAAGGACGATCTCACCGATTTCAATGACCTTGATATATGTTGTCAAGGTCATGACCCCGAGTGACCTTCAGAAGGTTTTAACCGTCGCTATTCATTGAAAAATTATTAACAAAAAAAGTTTGGAAAATATAGCAGCTATTTTGAGTATTGGAAGACATAAATGACTAATATATATGTCGAAATAGTTCACGCATATATACTTTCCACGCGAGACGAGTTGTCACATGAGTTCGTGGCGCGATTTACAAGCTCGTTTGTTTAAGTAGAGGTGGTATTAAAGAAGATAAAGTTAGTCACATATATTCAATATACAATTTATCAACAATTTACTGCTTTAAATGTTGTGTTTTGGTAAAGCAGCGACTTTTTTGCGAAATAAAGTATTCTCTGCTTTAACAAAAAGACTTCAATTTATCAACAATTTACTGCTTTAAATGTTGTGTTTTGGTAAAGCAGCGACTTTCTCGCGAAATAAAGTATTCTCTGCTTTAAAAAAGAACGTAATATTAGTCGTTTATGCCTTCCAATACTCAAAATAGCTACTACCTATATTTTCCAAACTTTTTTTTGTTAATAACTTTTTACGAATAACGAGCGACGGCTAAAACCTTCTGAAGGTCACTCGGGGTCATGACCTTGACAACATACATCAAGGTCATTAAAATTGGTGAGGTCGCCCTTAATCTTAAGTTTTCCCATTTTTTTTTTAAAACAAAAGTTTTGTAGTGTCAAAACAACTTTCTAACAATACATTCAATTTTTTTAATAATATATTTTTTCGACCATTCTATTATTTTTCAGAATTTCTTTATACATAGCTAGAATTATTTTTAAATAATCTTTAATTTTCATATACAAAGTTTTTTAATTCTCAGAAATAACAGAATGATCCGGATATTTTGAATAATATAATATTATCAAGATTTAAATACACCTTTTAAAATGTCTTTGAAACCATAAAACTTTTGTTTAAAACATTTTTTTATTTCTTACCATTTTAAAATGATATACACTTATTGTTAGAAATATGAAAATCAATTTTGTTCAAGGAGATGTTTAACTTCCTTATCGTGTGTAAAAGGACTTATAAAAAAATACGTAGATACTTCTTATTTTTATTATATCTATGTTATAACATATCCAAAGTTTATCAAAATCAAAGAAGAACATTTGCGTGTACTTCCTTGTAAGAAAACATATATTTTTCAAGGATATTCTAGTTATAATAAAAAATACTCTATTATTTGATATAGAGTATTTTTCTTACTCAGATATTTATTTCAGACAGGATATTGCCATATAAAAAGTTTCGCTCAAATAGACAAATTCATCTTTTACTTTTTAATTCAGTTGTGTTTTGAGCTTATTTCGTTGCACGCACGTAAAGATTTCCATACTAACTTTGTGAAATATTGCCTGCTCCAGGCAATATCTGTTGGCATGTAACGACTATTAACGTTGATATAATATAAAACTTTATACAGGAAATGCTGTTATAGCAAAAGAAATATTTAAATTCAGATAAATAAATATTTCTGTTTTATAGCAAAAATTTCTCTTTCTGCCTTTTGTACTGAGTTTTTTTTCGTGTATTTCAATATACAACGACGTATAAATGTCAATATCGATAGTATATAATTCTATTCTTAAAATAATGCATAGGGGAGACCAGGGACAAAAGTAACGCGGGATAAACGTAACAAACGCGATTACTAAAAAAATAACATTCATGTACGAATCTATCTGCTGTTATATAATGTCTTTTGAACCCCTCCCTCACCTCAGTAGCGCTCGAAGCTCTGTCATGAGAAGTTATGTGTCTATTGTGTCGATGCCATAAAAATACGGTCAAATAAGTATTTTGTGTTTTCTTATTTTCTCAATATTTTATTAGAAATTTGTTTTACCTCCTTATTTATTGTTTATTATAAATAAGTCACTATTTCTTTAAGTAGTTTTTGATACATATTTAGAGGTTATTAGGTTATTTTATAACAATGAATATTTGACCAATTGTGGCAAAAATATAAGTCGGGACAGAAGTAACGGACTGTTACTTCTGTCCCGAAAACAATAATTGTTATTGGTGTTGATTTCTATTCATTTATATATCTTCATTTTATAAGAATATTCTTATATATTATTTATTTTATTAGAATGCCGAATATACGGAAAAGAAAGACAAATAGAGGTTTAGCAACATGTCTGTTTGAAATAATTAAAAATATCCAGAATTATTTGAAAAAAGTTTTTAAAAACTAAAATGTTTCGCTACATTAATTATATGTTCATTTTTTTATATTTTACCTTGTTAAAATCAACCTTGAGCTCTGTTACAACCAACCCTAGGGATAAGGGCAATCGTAACAAGTCTCGATCTTCATAAAATTTGATTTTTCTACGTAATTATAAAATGTGGATAAATTTCATTTATACTATAATATAAGTAAAGAACGTATTTACCTTATAAAAGAAAAAACGTTTATATATAAACAAGCAAATCTCTCGAAGATATCAACACAAATGAGAAAATTGTTACGTTTGTCCCTGGTCTCCCCTACGTTTACGATAATATACTATTATTCTGTATTTTTAATATAATTAAATGTCAATAAATGGTAATTTAAATTTAAGTAAATATCAAAAATTTTTCTAAACTATTATAAATAATTAATTATAAAAACCGCGACAAGTCGTAAATTAATTTGTCGGCAATACTTGGTAACATACTTAATATTTGAAAGTCATTGCTTGGAAAAATTTTTTAAATCGTTTGCGAGCGCGCAGAATGCTGAAGTTGAAAAAACTGATTGCGGGTAAAGAGGTGACACTAAACAGCGCGTGTTACGAAAGCATAAATATCGAGAGCATCCTGAGGAAAAGGGTGGCGGAACCGCGTACCACCGTACGACGCGTACGACAACGTACGAAAAAAGAACCAGGGAAATCCCGAGGAAATTAGATAGCCTCGCGCATAAGAGATGCGCGCCGGAAAAAGCCGAATCTAAATGCAAATATGCGGCTGGCTGGTGCGCGTGCATCGAGAGCGCGAGCGGGCGTCGCGTCGCATCGAGAGCGTATTTCGCGAAATTCCCGCACACAACAACGGAAAAAGTATTTTTCACGCTATCGATCCCTTTTTCCGCCCGCTGCTTAATAAAATCTAAATAAAAGTGCCTGTCGATCGCCAGGTCAGTCTGGCTTTCCGCTCGCGCGGAAAGACTTAAAAATTATTGCCCCCCCCCCCCCCCCGGCTTATGGCGCGATAGACAAGCTACGCGAGGAATGTCCAGAAAAATATGCAGATGTGCGTAAAATCGTCTCGAGGTCGCTAGGCAGACGGTTACAAGCAACGGAAAAGAGAGGCTTTCGCCCTATGTTCATAGATGCGCTCTTATCAGCAAATGGACAAAAGCATTGCGGCATTTTCCGCATATACGGTGGCTCTTCACGACTCCTATTCCTTTCATAGAGAGAGCTAAGATATACAGGGCGTATATTTATATGGCCGCACCCCGGGAAAGCTTGCGCGTTTTTCTCATAGGTTTGCGCACGCATTGTGCGCCGCACCGTACATATCTATACTCGGTATAATACGTGAGTCAAATACGTAAAGATGATGAAAGCAAAATGTGTGGAAAAATATTGATAAACGGAAAATTTTGATGAAGTATTTTTTGGATTTTTTCTTACTGAAAGGAATAATATTTCATTAGTTGATTAGTTTTTATGACTGTGATATAAATAGACAATTGAGAATCCAGAAAAAAATACAGATGGCATGATTTACGAGCTAAATATTTTTTTAAATGTAAAGTCTTATGCTTACCGACGACTTCAAGAAGCAGAAATATACTCGTGGGCGGATGAGTGGACACTTGGCACTCGTACAGTCCGGCATCCCTCGGCTGGACGTATTTTATTTGAAGCGTCCAATCCTCGCTGTGGTGGAAATGAATTGCCTGAAAGCGTTCGTCGTTGGCGTATGTCGTCAGTCCTACGGTCAGTAGCTCGTGTAACACTGCATTCTTCCGCTTAATCCACGATACCTGCGAGCAGCCAAGAAAATGTATAAATATAATTCAATATCTGCGAATCATATTATTCACGAAAAGAGAGAAAAAGTTATTTCTATAATAACCCAAGATATTTTATTTATTCGATTATAACTGGTAATAGAGAAAAACAATTCAATTATTTCTAATAACTTTTTCCACTTTGTATCTATATGCTTCTTTGACTAATCAGGCAAAGTTCTTATACTCACAAAAAAGTCCGAAAAATCCCCCTACAATTTTGATGAGCTTTTAATGTATATGTATTGTTTTCTAGACGAAAATAAGAGACATATTTTTTTGTGTCCAATCGCATGTTTAGGGAGTGAAACATCCCTTTAAAATATAAATTAAATTTTCTCTCTCGGGATGAATATCTTCAAAACTACAAGAGATAAAAAAAAATTTTTTTTAACTAAAGTTAAGTGGTTTGAAGAGTACTTTAAAATAATAACAAAAATTTTTTTATTTTTAAAAATATCACTATCACTAAACATTTTTCTGTCATTGTTTGAAAAGTACTCTTCAAACCATTCAACTTTTGTTTGAAAAATTGTTTTCTATCTCTTATAGTTTCGAAGATATTCGCTCCAAAAGAGAAAATCTGATAATATTAAATACCCTATCTATATAATATCAAAAAATAAAAGTATATATTAAAAGTTCATCAAAATCGGAGAGGGACACTTTGAACTCTTGCTCAAACTTAGTTCAAAGAGAAATCTTATTCTAATCGTTTATTCTACATATAACAATCTTCACCTTTATAATTTCAATATTTAGATAGAATTTTAACATTTGCATTAATTGTTTTATGTAATAAATTGCAAATGTGAAAATGATTGTTGAATCCAATATCACATATAAATCACATGAAATAAAATAATTCTATAATTTCAAGAATAAAAAATAATAAAATTTAAAACTAAATTTAAAACTACATATATATATATATATATATACACATGTAAAGTTCATATTGAGAGAGAGAGAGAGAATTCATATATTGATAAAAAAATTAACTTCAATTTGTTCAAGTGCGTTCAAAATTTAATGCAATAAACCGAAATGGGCCATAAAAAATGGAACGTGGAAAAAAATATGCGCGTCATGATTATTAATCTCGCGTATTATTTTTAGTTTTTCAACGCAGATGGTTATGTTCATCATTTCCATTTGCATTTAGATAATAAAATTGAATATTTCGCTATATGTTCTCATATATGATACCGTAATTGGAATATAGATTGCTAACGCATCTGTCGCAATTGTTAGTCATAACAGTCGGTGACTACTGTCCGTATATAATGAACAGTAATCACTGCCCGTTCATAACGGTTAGAAACTACTGTCCGACATAGCGATCCGCAACTACTGATACGCGCGTCCACAGAATACAAACAGTAACTGCTGCGCGTAACTACTACTCGCTTCGCAGTCCACACAGTTCTCGTTATTACATTAATTGCTCGTGTCTTAATTCTGCATACGTAACTATTTGACAATATTAATCCTGCAAACAAAAGACGTATACATATGTCCCATCAAACTTGAAATATTTCGCGCGATTTAGCGCCCGTGAGTGTTCCTTGTAAAAACGTAGAATGTAAAAAAAATGACAAATAATAAATGAGGTGTAAGTTTGGTTTAATCTTTTTTTCCTTCATTCCACGCCAACGCTAAGTAATATTCCAGCAACTTGTAAATTTTATCACGATTACATTATCATAGTTACCATAATGCATGTATAATTTCGAAAGTACAACTTCCTTATTTCCCTGACTTGCAGATTTACACGTAAATAAAACCTTCATATTTTTTACAAAAATGCGATCAAGTTTGCAAATACATGTTTTTATAAAAACGTCTAAATTTCTTCAAGTAGACGGTACTAGAATATTACGAAATAATATTAAAATATCGTATTTGCTATTCTAATAAATATTTCAGTAAGGCAATACTTTCATTCTATTACGATACGCATTGTGTACGTTTTCGGCATTTTTGCAGATGGATATTCGTTTCTTCGTAAAAAAAAGTTGTTTTATAAGGGTGCTTTTCTATTTTTGTATTGTAAATAACATCATACATGTTTATTCCGACCTGCCTTTTTCAAAATCTCCACAGTTCTCTACATCCTAAAACATTTTTGCGTTAATTATTTCGTTGCCGTAAAATCCGCGCTAACACAGTCGCTTTATCGTGTGCGATATCGGTTCAGAAGCTAAACAACGAATATTGCCATTTGCCTGGCCTTCATCACCCTGCGGTTAATTAGCATCTCGCACGAGGCGCGGGAGGTGCGTACCTATTCACCTGCGCCAAATTAGGCATAGGTTTGTGACGTCAGCGAAGCGTCAATGTTGACAACTATTAGTACGTATCGGACGCTCATAACGAATAATGACTAAAGCTTAGCTTGCAACGGCCAGAAACTGGCAGCAAATATATACACATATATACATGCGCGACGGTCAGTATAACTACGGCACGTCAATAACTCCCGGTAACCATCGTACGTACTTCCGCTCGACTCGGATCACCTGAAAGCCCCAAGAAGCGCCGTCAGCCAGAATAATCCGACGACTGTGCCGTGAGATGATTGTAGGGCTCGTGACCGGAATTGATCGTGAACCCCAAAGACGTTTAGATCCCCCTTGATAACCACATATTTCTTACCCCTTTGTCACGCTCCGCGCCATCCCTTAGACAATAGAGAAAAATATACGTGTCGAATGAAGAGCATCGCGATGCATAAAACATTTGATATTTATAAACCGAGAAGTATTTGCATCAGAAGTACGGGTGACATCGTATAAATCGACTTCACATATATTTCAATATATTTCAATTGTCGTAAACATATAGATGTAATAGATAACAATATGGAAATTAAAGCTTAAAAATATATCCATTTCCGAAATATTCCTCCATGTGTCACTATTCTACCTCTAGCATCGCATGATAGTTCGTTTCGCATCTTTCCCGCGCGCGGCATAAACCGATGTGATATTTGCTCGCAGAAGGGATATACCGTAGAGAAATATCCTATGGAGTCAATCAGAAAACGTATCTCCGCAAGAAAATATTTCACGTTGATACTACTTGGCCAGTATCCATTTTCGCATTTCGCCAAACGGAAATTCGCAGTCTGTAAAACCGAGCGGGCGAGTCGTTCACTCGGGACAGGACACGCGTCACGAGTTAGTTAACTTTATTGCGCATTTAAACGTGCCAGACATTAAAGAGATTTAAAGTGATTTTCTGTCCGAAGCAAGGATCTATTTTCGACCGCGATATATAGAGGGTAAAAACAGCACAGAGCGACTGACTGTTGAATTTAAAATTAAAAAATGCATAAAAATTAATGATCGCGGTAAACATATGGAAAAGTAATGCTAAATTTGCTTCTATCGAACTGGAATGCACCTGTACATTTAATATACGAATCAACGTCTATATAAACAGAGTATTTTGAAAATAGCAAAGCGAAATATTTATAATGAATCCGTATGTCCAGTGTGTATATATACACACTGGAAGAAGTACCGAGAAATTTGCATAAAAAATGAAGGTAAAAATTTTTCTGGAAGAACTTGCAGCGCAGAACGTTGGAAAATAGGAAACGGCCGGAGGAAACCAAATGTAATTAACTCTTTTATTTCAAATGACAGCTCACGGCATCTCTGGCTTCTGTACGTTGTTATCTTTTTATTATCTCCGTCTCGGTTATCATCATTGTTTTCTTTATCGTTTTGTAAACTAATTACCGTATAAACTAAATACGTATTAATTAGAGATACATTTTTATTTACATGTTGTACTTTTACAGCGAGAACAAATATATGTAGAAATGTGTGTTATGCTTGAAATTAAATATAAATTCTTGATTTTAAATTTTATGTATTTCACGAAGGGAGCATTGCATCAGATATTGTATCAGACTAAAAATAAGACACGTTTAATATTGAATGTACGATATAATTGCAAACTTTACGATAATTACATATTATTTACATATATTTTAATTAAAATCTTAATATATATATATGTATTAGATATTAGATGCAGTTTAATACTGTGTGTGTGTGTGACTACTTTTAAAATTACAAAATTACTTTTTGTAACGTCTAAGAGCAAATAATCAATTTATTCGTCTGCAACAATCCGTTATTTATGTGTAGCTATAACAGGCCAGAATCTTTTATCATAACGAGAAAATATTTTATGTGTCACCTGGATGGTCGATACCCATTAATCTGTAATTTTAATGGAGCTGTATTTTACCAAATGGTATAACATGGAGAGGGTCGTTAATATAGTATATATCGTTGCAAGCTTTATCGTGTATTCTATCCTTTGTACATGAAAAGATTTAAAATAATTCCTTCGCGAGGAAGCACAAGAGGCCGACATAGCAAAAGGTTACGAGGAACCCTAAATTCAGTCCAAAGTAGTACGCCGAACTCGAAGAGCATCAATATTAAAAGCACCTGGGAGAGGAGTTCATACGTACGTAGTATTTCCCAACTGAATGCGCTTCTTGAAATCTCGAGAAAATTAGATGATAACGTACGTCGTTTGTACGAGAATACAAATGAAGATTTGAGAGAAAAATGCATAGTTCTTTACCTCTTATCATATTTTTTTTAATATATAAATTTGATAAATACTAAAAGATCATGATATTATAATCTTGATTACTTGATAATTTGATCACGTACTTGATAATATATAGAACATTATAATTAATATTTTAAATAAAAATAGTTTATATATGATACGCACACTTGCGCGTATATAAAGTAGATATTCATTATCTCAAGCTTTTAAAACAAAAGGAAACAATTAATGTTATCAAAAATTATTTAAAAATAAAGATATTGATTTCACAGTTCATCATTTTTGTACCATGTAAAAGTTTAATCGTTTTTATTATTATATGCTGCGGTGTAAAAGTCTATTTCATATTTTTAATTATGAGAACATATAACAAAAAAAAGAGAGCAAAAAAATAAGAAAAAATAAATATTGTATTTAAGTGTTGTCATGTACTGTCAAAAATATTGTGAACAATGCACGTTATTAAGATCCTGCCATCTTGTTAGAAAATATTTTGAAAATACCGCCGGCGGCAACGGTGTGGTTACTGTGGAACGAGAAGAAGCATAACAATCAATATCCGTTTTCGCGCGTTCTTCCGAAAGATGTAGGAAGCCTAAAAACGGTCAGTGCCATCGCAAGAAGAGCTATCAGCGGGGATTATCCGACGAAAGCGGCGCACCCCGAACGACGGTACCGCTCGTAGACAGGATTGACCATCGAAATCGGGAAGGAAGAGGTCTGCCCGTGACGATAAGATCTCTCCGCCTATATATGCCTTTATATTCCCCGTATAGTTTCTAAGCACCTGCTAAAGCGAGATTGAAGGACTTTTTCTCGCGGAAAATTGAATTCCATCGATCGCCACGTCGTCGCCGCGCGTCGCCCAGTTCTGGACATTGGGCACTATGACGCTTTAATCGAACCTCTTCAATCAATCTCGTTTGACCGCGACTTCGTTAATAATCGCAATTATTATATGGATTTCGTTATGACAAATCCACGCCCAAGTTCTTTTTATTCTCCCCTCTCCCTCCGAGTTGGATACAAATAAATATGTATTTTTTTTTCTTCCTGCAAAAATAATTACGTGTTTGGACAAAAATAAAATGGATAAGATATAATAGGTACTTAAAATCGATCCTTTCAGAAGAAAGCAATTTCATATTTATCACAGATTAATACAATATTAATATCTAAATCTAAAGACGTCTAAAGAAGTTATTATATTAAAAATTATTTCTAAAATGGCTAAACGATTTCTTATTACGTACTTAGAAACACAATATTGTTATAATTTCATATTTTTATATCATAATTTATCACAATATTTTGATTACTATTGATATACCTATTGATATATCTTTATATTAGATAAATAACATTCAATGTTTATTATCTTTTAACGTAGTAAATAAATTTGTTACGGATACAATATCAATATCAATGCACGATTGAAATGTAATATAAATTAAGTGACCGCAGTTGTCGTTCTGCCACAATATAAAAATATGTTCATCGTACTGCACGTCGAATGTAAAATATTGTAGCTATATACATGCACTATTTCGCGTGGTTTATTCGATCAGATTGTTCTGAGAATTTAATTCATCTGCAAAGCCAGCCATTTTTCATAAAAAATAAGTGCTTCCTTATATTTGTACGTGTGTGCGTGTGTATGTGTATGCTTGTGTATGTTTAGAATATCTTACAACAAGTAACAATTAATTTAGATATATTTTTAAATTCTACATTTTCTTTGAAGAGTATGAAATGTGATTAAAAGATATAAACTTATTGTTAAATATATTATTCCAATTAGAGACACTTAACACGAATATCGTCTTACTTAACAATTTCATGTTCAAAAATATTATTTTGCAGCTTTCAGGTAGAAAGCATCCTTTGTTCGGAGATAAATTAAAGCAACTGCAATGCTTTTGCAAAATATACTTCTATTTCAACAATGTTTTTAATTTGTGGTTTTGTGGACAAAAAAAATATGATCTTAGACTATGTAAATAGAACATATATAAAATGCCAAATTTTTAAATACAATAAGAAAATTAATTTACATTTACAAACTTAAAATGCGTATATGTGAGTAGCTTCTTGTTCCAGAGACAAGAAACTACTCACATATACTGTGATTGTAAAATCCAGATGGATAGTCACTGTTGCAGTTGAGTGACGTGGATTTAGGGACCGCTTAGTTAATGATTGTGAAATTGTCGGAAGACGCCCGTGAGATGTATTAATGTAAATGACAGAAATTGTTATTGTCGGGATGACATAGCCCTGTCGCTTCGCGTAACAGGACAGCGAATAGCGGTATTGTTGTACACTGCCCTATTCAGTTCGAGAAACGTTAGATATCGGTCACTAACTCGCTTAGATTACTAATTGGGTTCGGCTCGTTCAACATACGCCTACCTATTGTGTATTTATACTTTGCTCACATTGAATCTGTGCGATCATGCGAGAAACAATCGCATAATACTTGCAGATATCTCCCCCCGCAAAACGTTTTATAGTATTAAATAAAAATTCTATATAAAATTGTAGGAAAAATATTTATTTTCACATTTAAATTCTTAATAAAAATATTTATCGTTATAAGTATTTTGTTTAAAAAAAAACAATTTATATTTATATTTCCGACAGTAAAAACAAATTTTAGCAAAATCCAAATAAATTAAATTGCGCAATAATACTTTCTTTCATGTAGAAAAAACTTTTTTTAAAGTTTTTTCCAAAAAAACTTCAGTTTGTAACTTAATGTAATACAAAGCTTAATGAAAAAAAAAAACGATAAACTTTTTGCATTAACCGTCAAATTTGATTTCAAATTATCAATAGTTTAGAATCTTCCGCGATAAATCACATTCCGTTTCAATAATATACCTCTACCATGTAAATCACCAGAAAAAAAATCTATCGCAGGAACACCATTACGGTTCGGCAAATTAAATAGCCTTCTTTTGAATGAAACCGTTTTTTCTGTCCCTACCGAAACAGAAAAGATATTCAGGCTATTTAACGAAGATCCGGCCGAGATTCAGTAATGAACTTCGACTCAGCATCTTCAACGATCTTATCGTTGAAGATGAATCTCTTGTCCTGGTTTCACAAACAATTTTAGACGCTACCTCTCCAATCTCTTCGTATAGCAATCCATGGATTGTACCGAGTTTTTGTTAAATAAAGTCTAAGTAAAATTTCCCATTAACTTCTAACATCTTGAACATGGCTAAACATGTAATAACTTATTTATTATAGCAATAAAAAATATAATTTACCTAATTCTTCCCAACTTAGAATTTATATTGAGCAACGAATTAGTTACTTTATCTTAGATTTATCTTTCTTTTCTTCTGACGTATCTGTTATATATCGCATTGGATACATTTCATGTTGTCCTGTTCTCTACCACCGATTATTTCTTACACGAGTGTTTTCTCTCTTTCTGTTTCCTCCAGCCCCCTTCCCGTTATCGCTTCACAGTTTCTTGCGTTCATACTACTCAATACTTTTTCTTCCTCATGTGTACTTAAGCTACCTCTTTCTTGCTCTTATCAAATACAATACTTTATGTATACATTTCGCGCAATAAATTTAACTTTAGCAGAATGTAATATTTATATTTGCAGATATTCATAAACGTACAACATAAAACGTAAATATAGTTCAATTTATGCAGTTTTTGTTACCAACTTAAATCAAAATTTGTAAGCTCTCTAATGGCCGAACGTGTATCAAATATAATTTCCGTATCAAATATAATTATTTTTATTCATCGCTAAATTAATTTCCATAAGTTATGATGTGAACTGAAAACTTATGATTATTCACATAAATGTAAATTTCGTTCACCGAAAATTGCATTAAATATTTCTCGCGTTAATATTCAATCGATTTACAAACTTCGACCAAAACAAACCGTAACATATCGTTTTAAAATGGATATTTCAAATATCGTAAACTACATAAATATATATATATGTATATATAAAAATCTCTCTACGAAATTTGTACTGTTTATTTTCCTTTCACGATTCACATTAAGTAAAACATATAAAAACGCGTTTTAATGGCGGTCGACTGCCATCGACTTAGTTTCCAAGCAGCTCCAATAGACTGCGAAATCCGGAAGAGGGAAGACATTTTTTTTCCGACAATAAGATCTTTTACGTTTCCCCCCTCCCCCATGCTCTTCCTTATTCACCTTATTTCCTAAACTATACCCTTCTCCAATCTCTCTTCGTCCCCGACATCAACTAGCGTCACGATCGACGGCTAAAACTGGCAATGCCTCGAACAGTTTCGCGCAATTTCCGAGATGAGGCTTTGAATGTTTACCCACTGTCTGCGGATATTTTCTTCGCCGGAGCCTTTTATAGAGGAAGTTAGGAGAGGACGGTGTACGTACGCCGTTTAAAAGCCGGCTAGAAGAACCGTAGGAAAGAGAAACGATTGCACAGTAGAGAAACGATTCACGGAACAGAATTGGCCGTGTTGCCAGAAGAATGAAGGAAACAGAAGAAGAAGAAAAAGAGACAGAGATGCAGCGGGAAAGAGGCGGAAGAGATGCCTGGGGGGATGGATAAATAGAGATCGAGAGGGAATAGCCATCGGCGAATTCTTGCATACTTTCCGTATACCCGATCGTTGAAACTAGGGTAACGCGCGCTTCAGGGGAAGAAAACGCGCATCGCATTGCGCCGGCGTGCCGTCGAAT
The DNA here is from genome assembly GCF_003070985.1 of Temnothorax curvispinosus. Taxonomy (NCBI): domain Eukaryota; kingdom Metazoa; phylum Arthropoda; class Insecta; order Hymenoptera; family Formicidae; genus Temnothorax; species Temnothorax curvispinosus. The sequence goes on from NW_020227771.1 coordinate 53,826, forward strand.
TACGCGAGTGCGCTAATAGCGCATTGCGCGTAATGGGAGATTCATTAAGCGGCAAATTCGATTTCCGACCAATTATCAGCGAAAGAGAGGAGAGAGAGAGAGAGAGAGAGAGAGAGAGAGAGAGAGAGAGAGAGAGA
>NW_020227771.1:53972-76986 GCF_003070985.1 Temnothorax curvispinosus
AGAGAGAGAGAGAGAGAGAGAGAGAGAGAGAGAGAGAGAGAGAGAGATAGGAGGAAGGGAAGAGGGGGTTCCGCGAGGCTCAATGACGGAGGGAGCCAGGCAGCCAGCGCGCGTCGTCGCGGAAATTTAAAGCAGCTTACGGCAAATCCCGGCAACGACAACGATATGAATCGATGATGTAGTAAGTAATCGAGACGCGCTTAACGCGTCAAACGTGATGCACGTTCCGTGGAAAGCGTATCAAACGCGAACGTGCCATGTCCGCCTTATGCGATGCATTCGCGAAAAGGGTATTACATAGCCACCGGCTGCAATTTTATTCGCGCTTGAAGGGAGAATTATTGATAGCGCCTTCAGAGCTTATTACACGGTGCTTTCAATCTTTCTCGCCTTAAGAAATTTCATAGAGTATCTTATATATATAAAGACAGATCTTTTCACATAAATATATGAAGCGCTGATCAAATTGTTTAAGAGAATTCCTCTGGACTAATTAGATTGAATAAAAAAAACTAAAAAATCTCTCTCTTCCATAAGAAATAGTTATTTGTGTCACAAGTGCGGGAAGTTGAGAATTGGACACGGGTGCGGAGTGGACGCACGAGCCGAAGGCGAGTGCGATCACCCGCACGCGTGTCCAATTCTCAACCCGCACGTGTTACACACCCTATTTTATATAACAAAGTGCGTAGAAAGTAGCCCATTATTGTGCGCGCGTCATCTGTGCGACGGATGGCCGAATGTTACATTACCGCACTGTTTTGACTCGTGTATGGAATTGGCTATTTGTCGCACAGATGGCGCGCGCGTAATGGGCCACTTTCCACGCACTTTGTTATATAATGCACTGTGTGATATAATAGTTATTTGTGTAACAAGTGAGGTAAGATGAAAATTCCCGGGTGTGGAGTTTACGCACGAGCCGAAGGCGAGTGAGGTAACCGCACCCGGGAATTTTCATCTTTACACACGGCTTACACTCCCTATTTTATGTTGCAAGTGCCTGGAAAGTGGTCTATCACGCACGCGTAGCGTGCGTAATGGGGCACTTTCCATGCACGTGTTGCATAAAGATAATTACAATACAATTAGTGCATTACTGTTACATTAAAAACACTACACATATTTATTCCAAAGTTATAATTTATAAAATGTAAAAAAAAATGTTTAGTATTTTCCAAATTTTATTAAGAAAAATACAATCAGGCTTAAGTTAACAAAATAAGAGAGAATTCGCTTCGAAAACCGTAAAATCTTCATATTCCTTAATTGAGGAAATTCCGTTAATTGGCATTACAGATAATCAGGATACGGATAATTGTTGTTCCGTTTAAAGAGAGGCAAAAGCTCCTTACGCCGTATAGCCTATGAATAGCGGTGGCTTTAAATTTCGTCCTTTATAATCTCTGAAAGAAACATAATGAACATTGTTATCAAATCCTTTTTAACATTATATACCCGGTGAAAATATTTGTATTTTCTGCAAACAATTGGAACCACTCCCTACGGCATTATTACAAAGTTTTCGATTAAAAGCGTTCTATCATTCCGTAAATATTTTATCTGCAAGTGGCGCTTGGCATGTTAATGTCTCCTAGACGGTGGAATAGCTACGCTACGCGCGCAGGAGGATACCATTCGGTAGGAGCTCCCACGGATCATTAAGCTGCTTTAGCAAAGTGATAAATACCCTTGCACTTTACAGCTTCCAGATACAATCTCTCTTTCGTTTTCGCCCCACCCTTTTCTATCCCGACCTTTCGGGGCGCGAGCGCCGCGCCGCGGTAAAACAAATATCATGTCATCCGTCCCCGGTACATATTTCCCCGTTATAGGACAGCGGATATTTATTTCCGAAGGAATTCACCAGAGAAATAAAGTATAAGGAAAGATGCGGAGAGCAGACACCGGCAGCGACGACACGCGAAGGGATTGAAAACCACGCCCCACACACTCTAATCGATTTCATCGTCCATTCGGTTGATGAACGCATCGCGAACCGATGGATCCAAAAATAATCGCATAGTGGCAATACACGAGGAGGGAATTATCCGTGCGTCCCGATCCTTTGTTACATAATTTCTCGCCGGCCTATATCTGATTCCTTCATAACGGCCGGCGTATATGATGCGTTGAAAGAACGAACTCGAGGTACCGCGCTGCATAGCGAAGACCCGGATAGTTACGGGGGAATAAAATAAATTAACTCGTCGCGTTCATGAAGGAAATCCGAGAATGCATAACACAATCAACCAATTGAAATCGATCTACCCGCTTGTACCACCGCACATCGGTTAACGGAATCCGTTCCGGTGTGTATACAGGAGCGTAGCTATTCTCTCCTTTGTTCCCGCGAAGTATCGTGATAAATATACACATTACAGGTGGCAGAAACGGCGGAATGTATTTAGCACGCGCTGTTAACAGTAATGGTGACTCGCTTCTTCTTAACCCGACTTTAAATTCGATTGGTTTCCAATCGAGCGTGCATTTCAGAGAGGACTTTTTTTGCAGCGCGACCAGTTATAACTCTAGTTACTAATAAATATATAAAGCGATAAAAGTATTAGTAAAAAGAAATTTTTACCATAGATTATAACATAATTGTAAAATATTTTCTATTTAAAAGTTCCATTTAAAGATAAAAATTACAAATAATTGGTCTTAGAAATCTTAGCACCAATTTTTTAACCGAAACTTTTATTGCTTAAATTATATTAAATATTAGTTATCAACTGAATTAGAAAAGAATAGTCTCTGTTAAATATTGTTTTACGTATATAATAATTGAAATATTTTATTTCCAAAATCATTTCGTTGCATTATTATATTATTCATTCCAAAATTTATCTCTTATATTACGTAATATGATTTTATTCAGGAATTGTTAGTTTATTGCCTCACGAATTAATTAGTAATGATGTCAATACTGTAATTCATTACACAATGATATCACTGCGATTTAATATTCTATTAAACGCAATTAATTATCGTTGCTAAAAACTTAGTAAACCATAACAATATTATAAAATGAGCAGATCAGACAATCACCAATTAATTATATAAATGATTTTCGCTCGCGTTGCAGGTAGTCGCGTGCACAATAATAAAATCATTAATTAAAAATTACGTAATCCGTCACGGAATCAATTTCTCTTGCCGCGTTTGTTATACTTTTTTCCCTTCACTCTCAAAGTAGCGTAATAAATATACAAGACGCCGTGTTTGTAACGCGCTGCTTAGCTATATAATAACGCTCTCCCCGTTATCTCCCCAATTCTCCCTCGGAGTAATTTCTCCCTCGGACAGGTTTCTCGGGGAATAAAGAAGCATAATGTATGTGGAATGTACTTCTATGAAAATGTGTGCCCCGTACTTCAAATAATAGTCGATGGCAGACGTAAGGTTCAGGTCTCACTTAACAGCGTTACGTGACACTTCATTAAACGTTAAAGGACCAATTTTATCGCCGATATAAATGGGCGATAATTACGCTCCGCTTTGTGAATTTTCCTCCTTACTCTGCAGCAATTTTTAATACACTTTCTTATTTAAGATTAATTTTCATTAGCGCTTTCGTTCCGCTACACATTTTTTTTTCTTTTAGCCGAGTGCACTTATCTCATGCTCCACAATGAAATATGCATTCCGTCGAGCTGTAAATTCTTTTTCTCGTTGCGTACGCGTGCGCCGCGTTCGCGTATATGTGTGTGCGGCCTGTGACTCATTGACTAGATGCAAATAATATGTTTGCATATCCAAGAGTGCCATTTTTTTTGCAGATCACTCTTAAATCACGATGCACCATGATTTATGCATTTCATGCTGCACCCGGCCGTTCTACTTTTTGGCCAACCGGTGCTTGCAGTGTGCTGTATTATATAGTTTTACTTAAAATTCGAAAATGCAAATACCGTCCTTTACAGTGAGACGCAAAAAAAAGAGAGAGAAGAAAAATACATCCCGATGGTAACTTGCGGTACATGATCAGCATTTTATTTATTTTTATATTTTTTTGTGCTACTGAAGAGCTTTGAAATAAAAATACAAGGGGGGAAAAAGGAATAAAATAAATATTAATATGGTCTAGCACCTTGCTCGAAAAATTATCATTGTTTGTGGCTTATAAGTATAAATGTGCTTCAATTTAACAGATTATATTAAATGTTGTGATATTAAGCTTGAGTTACGACTTGCGTAAATGTGATTAATTAATAGAGACACATGGAAGGCCATAATAAATTTATTATTAAAAATGGTATTGCATTAAAATAGTAAAACGCGCAGCTACTACTCCGAAACGCATTACGTTAGTCAACGTATGAGACGCACGCACGTGCACAAATTCCAATAGGCACGAACGTGTATGTACATACGTGTAAGTACACAAGTATACGCGTTCGCAATATATTTAATACCACTATGCAGAGAACGTACATTTCGGGTCTGTAGTTGCATTTTTCATGACTGCGCCAGATCGATTTTCCGATCGCCATCGATGAATGCCTACGGACTTACGCGCGCAAAATTACCGGTGCGCTATTGACAAAAAAAGTCGACAGTTAAGAAAAAAATGGATTAACTGCGCAGTCATTGCCCCGGGAGCTCCGCCGAATGCGCGGCGCTCGATCAAATTAGATCGATCCTACGGAGCTCGACCGGTGCCAATAAAAGCGTCCCTTTGAGGAAGCGCATACGTCGGTCATCCGCCTTTCGTGGAAAATCTCTTTTTTTTTCCTTAATTTCTTCTCTCCCGCGCAGTTTTTCGTCGACGCGATTACTCTCGCGATGATCAGCGAATAATCGACGCCGCAGATTGAAGGCAACTATCAAATACAGGTCCATACAGCACAAAAACGTTGAATCACATCTCAAAAACATTGCATTGCAACATCTGCAATATTGCAATGTTGCTCCTCTCATTTTGCAGCATCTAGGCTGCTTGCAGAGACGAAAGACGCCATTTTACTGTAACTTTTAACTTTATTATATAATAATAATTTTATAAATTCTAGATTTACATTTATCTATATATATATATATATATATATATATATATATAGAATAAATGTCCTGACTGACTGACTCATCAACGCCCAGCTCAACCCCTAAACCTATATAGAAACATGAAATTCGGGGAGTATAATAAAAGACGGTAAATATCCTTCCATGACGTAAGCACCCTAAGAAAGAATTTTTAGAACTTCGTGATCCCTAAGGTAAAAAGGGGTAAAATGTGTTGTTTGTTACCGTAGCGAAGCACGGATCACACATCAAGCTAGTTCTAGATTATAAAGTCTAGATCTAAAAGAAGCGTCGGGTCCGCGGATATCGCGATTTTGTTTCGCCTGCTTATAGGTATTCGCTCCCAACTCAAATTTACTTACGAGTTAGTCTTACCATTATGCGCCGCATAGCGGCGTTGTTGCGTACTAGCGTAAAAAAATTAATAATTTGTTCAATGTTGTTTCAATGTTGTATCAACATAAAAAATCAATATAAAAAATATCAACTTAGATTCAACGTTAGAAAGATATTTATACCTCAATATTCAACACATTATGCACTCAGCAATGTCGTTTCGACTTTTTGTGCTACATGGGGAGGGGGGACTCCGCCCCGCGCAATCGTTATTTATTTATTACATTTATTTATATCTACGCGCAAGGCTGTACTTCCGTACACGGTGCACGTGCATTTTACGCGGTTGCCGCTCGTACGTTTGTGTGTTTCCGTGCTTTATCTCTTCCGCTCTCTATTTCTCCTTCTCCATCTCTCTCTCTCTTTCTCTCTCTCTCTCTCTCTCTCTCACGCGCGCGCGCGGATCAGTTCGCGAGTTTTCGAGTAATGCTCGCGATATATGCATACGCGCGAGCAAGCACGACACAACTTTATCTGTTTGTATGCGATACGGATGCAAATGCGCGCGGAAAACGGACGAATACTTATGGAGATATCCCAACGTGTCCACGGTATGTGAATTGCAAAATCACCTCGGTCCTCTCCCTAAGACCGTTCCAGTATCGGAGAAATCATCGCGTTGATATTTCATTGTCCTAGCATATCACTTTCCTTCTTTTTTTCTTTTCCTTGACGCATTTGTTTGAATTTTATTTTCGAACATTTTCATTATACCGATGCATTTTGAGATACATGGCGGCGGTGATGGATGCGACTGTAATTTCACGCGTATGTGAGCTTCCTCGGAGTGTAAAATTTGAATGCATTATTTATGTATAAAATGCATCGTGTGCATTTCACACATGAATAACGGTATCGCATTTACTTGCGGATGATATCAGGTTAATGTAAAACGTGCGTTTACAATAATATATATAAGTGATCTATCACTTATATCAATATCGATCACTTATATCAATTTATGAAAAAAAGCGTGAATTTTTTGTCAGCATATCAGCTTCCATTACTTTTATTTTATTACATGTTGTTAGTAAATTGTCATAAAAAAAACAACTTGTAATTAATAAAACAAATCGTAATTAATAAAAAAAGAAATTACGTGAACAAAGTCAAGAATAATTAGGAAAATAATGAAAAAACAATAAACAAACAACGGCAACAAATAAAATATAATTAGCTACATAATTTTTTTTTTTTTTTTTTACGTAGAAATATTCCAACAATTACTATTGCAAAAATATAAACGATATATTTTCGTTCGAGGAACAAACGCCTCGCGATAATGGCAGCGTTGGCAACGCAAAACGTGCAAATTGATTTATAGTCGCGCGCTGCGATTTACTGCTATTTCAGATATCTTACTCCGGACCGAAGGTCGGTCGCCACCCAGAAATTTCGCCAGATCTTGCAATCCACTGCACTCGCGCGGTATTTGTCAGTTCTCACGTTATGCCACACATACGCTCGTCGCGCGTGGCAGTAGAAATTCACGTCGAATATATCCAACATCCGACCCCGTCACGCTTCCTCTACGCGATTTTTCGTGTAGCCATCGTGCCTCATACATGCGCGCGCGCGCGCGCGCAGACAGGACGAGACGGGCAAGTCTTACTCTAGACTCTGAAAGTATCGGCTGCATCGATCGTGCATGTACAATTTATGTGCAACGCAACGGTCCACGCGTGATTCCGGTTCATGGCACGAGTTCCCGTTGTCCATCTTCAAAATCCGCGATGCCTCTACCCGCGTTGCCCTCCCCCCTCCCGGAAACTTCTCCATAAAAGAAATTACCTGGCTGTCACCTGCGACATCGATTTATGTTCTCCGAGACTCGTGATGTATTTCAATAAGCGACGCAACAGAAATGTAAATATTGATCGAACAAGGAATACCGAATATATTTACAAAATCTCTATTTATATAATAAATGAAAATTGTGCAAATAAATTTATAAAGAATTAAAATTATTTTATTTGAATTTATGGATTTAATTAAATGTTGTACAATGTGTAAAATAATAAAAGACTAAATATGTACAAATAATAAAAGTATTGAAAGTTAATAAACGAATCGCGCTAAATGAATAAAGACAATAAAAGGCATCTTGTTCATTGATATTTAAAATATAATATCAACAAGGCTACAAGAGTGACTGATTTCAAAATAGCTGCATAAATAAATCAATGAATAAATAATTATGTCGGGTATAAGCTCTGCACGCATGATGCTCGTGCAAATTTGTTGATAATATCCGTTATTTAACTTCCAGAGAAAATGTGACGTGACAAAGATAACACGAAAACGAGCGCGCGCGACCGCACGCGATTTCATCTGCCTGGCAAGAGATGTGCACCTGCTGCACATCCGATACGCTATACCTCCTTTCTCCCCACGTGGAGTTAAAATTCCCCGGAAGTCACGCGCATTATTCCCATACTCGGTTGGTCGCGATTTTTCGAGACGACGCCACCGTCTTTATGGATGCGCACGCGAGCAGGTGCGCGCGCTCGCACCTATACCGAATACCGAATGCCTTCGGGACCGATACATGTTTATCTACCCACCACGGAGAGCGCGTCTCTCGCCGTGCCATAAGCGGTTCACGCTTATTGAGCGATATCCGGATACGGTTGGATAGCGTTCGGAACGGCGTATCCAGCGCCAACGCCCCGACCACCCCCCTCGACGCCCCGCGCGTTGCTCTCACGCGCAGAGACGGTTCCTCGTGCGGCGGCCCAATTACCGGGACACAGGTCGTTAGCGATTCCCAAAGAGTTTCAACCGCATACGCGACTGTCTCTCTCGTCTCATCGTTTTATTTTCCCCTCCCCCCCTCCATATCCGTCAATCACTCGCCACCGCAAAAATACCTTCTCGCATAACGAATTACACATCGCACACATCACCGTTGCGACGATGTCACTACACTTTCGCAGATTACTTGTAGGAAAAAATCACGAGGTCTCGAAGAAACGAAATGAAAATCGACTTTTCGAGAGAGAGGGAGGGAACGAGTGTGTGGGTGTGTGTGAGAAAAAAAGAGTGAAAAGGGAGGAAGCATCGAGAACGAGAGATGCGCGCGGCACAAAAGCCGTGGCGTTCGCTTTGATTTGAATATTTTAATGGCGCCTAGGTACACATGTTTCTTGACAGTGCTCCACAGCGTGGTATTAATAAACGAGAAATGAGCGGAAGGGACAGGAAAAGAAAATAGATGAGTCGTTATGCGACTTCTCTTTTTTTTTTATAAATCGGTCGCGCTCTCTTTCAATGCGCAGTGACGAGACGGAAGATTATGTTTGATGCAACGATGCTCTACATACACATAAACGCGTATGTCGAACAGAATACATGTGCATCGCTCGAATAATTGTTTCATACTTTTTTCTCGCTCGTTCGGATAGATACGTACGTTTCGAGTCTTTTAGTATTTTCAACTCTTTGCAAATAATACGCGCAATGCTTCATACAGATTCAGTAAAGTATATCGAGTATCCGTACTCTGAGAAAAGAAATTGTGATAGTTTTTTTCTTACTATTTCGGTATTAATGTACAGTACCGATCAAAAGTATTTTATCGCTTATAAAAAGGGAAGTCGTTACTTTAATGAAGGAAGACATACATAAATGTTATAAAAGTTATTTTTAACCCTTAAATGCCCCCTGGGGTCCAGCGGACCCCAGACCCTTTACAATGATATATTTTCAAATGTTCTTGAAATGGAGCTCAAAAATGGAGCTCATGCTCCCATTGATGATAGTTGAGTGATTGACCTACCCGTTTGTACACTTAGCAGTACTCAGTTTACTTAATTTTTTATACTATGTTGAAATTGAAATTTTAACAATATAAGCATTTTATTCTCTTTTCTAAGCCTTAAACAACATTGAAAAAAATTTTCATAACTAAAGATAAAAAAATCAATGAGTAAGGAGACATTTTTCATGCTGGGGTCTTTTAGACCCCTCATGTTATTTATGAGATTCTTGAGAGGTGTGGCATTTAATGGTTAATTTAGTACTGTTATTTTATGCTTTGATAGATATACTTTAAGAAAAAAAACAAAGATTTTAAAGATTTAATTAACGTTGAATAATTATCGTCAATAATATTTATTCAATTAAATCATTAAGATCATTTTTATCTCAAAGTATTCCTATCAAAGCATAAAATAATAGTACTAAAATAAAAATTTATAGCATTTATTATTTATTTTAATGATTTAATTGCGTTGTTTCATATCGTCAACGATAATATAAAACAACGCAATTAAATCATTAAAATCTATGTTCCTTTTTCCAAAGTATTCCTATCAAAACATAAAGTAACAGCACTAATATAAAGTTTTATAACATTTATGTACGTCTTTCTTCATTAAAGTAACGACTTCCCTTTCCTAAGTAATGCGATACTTTGAGCGATATACTATATTTCTTCTATCTCTTTTTCTACTTGTTATCATTATTGGGTATTATTTTTTTATTCATTTGTACGCGCTGAAATAAAATTATACAAGCTTATTTTTCAAACTTTGATATGTTCTTATTTCACAAAAACATAGTAGTTTGTTAAAAGATTATATAATTAGATTACTGTAATAATGAGTTGGAAAGTAGGTCAATTTAATATCTTTTTTTTTAACCATTAAAACATATTTCTGTGTTTTAATATTAAAAACTTATATTATTAATAGCATAACATTTTATACAAAAATCAAAATATTAAAGTTATTGATAAAAACGTTAAAATAATGTTAATAAAAGAATTTTAATTAAGTGGTGGCACTAATTCAACCTCAAATAATAATTAATCTGAAATATAACAAACTCAATTTTCTTTCTTATTCTTTATATTCATAGTTATCTACACGTAAGAGAATCTTAAAGTTTGTCAAAATAACAAAATAACATGCTTACACACTTGTAGAACTAAAATGTCACAAAAAATTGACTATATTGTCAATAAAAAAAAATTGATTATTTCATCGATAAAACGTTATCAGATAAAGAATATATAAAAATATGCATATCAATCCGGTTAAAAAATTTTTCAGTTAGGTTATCTAACAAGCCATTGTTTAGAAAAATGCAGTTTTGAGAAAAACACACACATTGCTTGTTAATTTAACGGATTATCTAATTGCAATTTCTATGTACAATAAAGACAAATGTATACGCATATGACTTTCAAAAAATTAAGGAAGAAATTGACTCTTTACTTTTGCAGTGACCTGAATCTTTCAAATTGAAGGAAGTTTTAATAATTCTGGATAACTTTTAATAAAGAAAGTAATAGGGCACACATTTTATTATAAGTGTATTGGCCTACTGAACTTATGCAATCACAAAAATCTAGTAGATATCTTTCCATTCAATATTCAACGTCTCCTAAAACGGTAACGTCAAATAGGTCATCTCTTGCATATGGAATGGCCCAGACCACGTTGTAACTTTAAGTTTATTTTACATATTTCGACATTTTCTTGTTTATTTTCCAATTTTTACAACCACTTTATTTATTTTTATTCTTTTAAAGAAAAACCAATTCTTATTCACATTCTTTCTTCCTTAATTTTAATGAAATAAACTTACATGAAATATATACCTATTTTCACAAATAGAATCTTTTTTTATAAAAACTGAAATATATAAAACAAAGAAAAATATAAGCCATAAAATAATAGAGCGCTATTTTACAAGTGCATAACAAAATAAAAAACAAATAAATAAAATATATATATACACAAGCATGTAAAAATTTATCAAGTATCCCATGAAAGGAGCGTATACAAATTAAATAATAATATTTGTATCTAAAATAATCATCCTTATATATAAAGTAAAAACTCACTCGTGTATCTTTCATAATAAACGCCGTTCGACATACGATTAAATCTCAATAAAGAAAAGATTAAAATATTAAATTTCAAACAAATAAGTTACCTTATAACGCGTACTTAGCATGTATTATGTAATCAATATACGAGAAACTCCGAAACATTAGTGCATCTTCGCTCGCGCGGGTGAATGCACAACCATTACACCCCCTTCCATTTATCCTCCCAGATCCGAGCCTCGACACAGCTGTAATCGCGGAATTTCATAAATTACCGACGCCGCTTAATTTATCGTATACCGTGCGATCTTTTGACGTCTTTTGTATCCGGCCGGCGAAAATACACGCAATCGCACTTCATTAAGATCGCCGCCGACACACGGCGAGAGGAGCCCCGCGTGTCCGTGCATTTTCATATCGGGACGCCTCCGAGTTGCGGAGCTCCGCAATCTAGCCCGACCCCGTTATAATTAGATTTATGCCGGGACGCGTTCATCTCCCTTGAACGAATTCCAAATATTGCTGTAAATTACGGATAAAAAGGTTGGCGGTGCGACCCAGTTCGCTCAGCCGTGATTGTATTTCCGCAACCTACCAGCTCTACCACTCGGAATGGTAACATCGTTACTTCCGTTCGCTCGAACAGAGAAAAAAAGAGTGACGCGCGAGGGGGCAAGTGTGGTGCGAGAGAGCGAGAGCCATGCGAGCTTACAACTTACGATGAATTCGACGCGTCCGAGTTTCACCGTTAACGCGAATTTAAATCTCCGTTGGAAACATCGATATTCCGCCGTATACTCTTATCATCGTCATCGTTCGTGCTCGTCTTATTGCACTAGTGTGTTCAGCTTATATCGTGCATCGTTCGCCTAACAACATCGTCGAACAACTCCGCAAGAAGCTTTTAAATTTATTTTAAGTTGACCCTTTTTGAAGTTTACCTATAATTTGTCCTATATACATGTACCTATAATATTTGGATCCTATAAATTTTCCTAGAAATTCCATCGTTTATATTTTGTGACAAATCTTGATCCGTTCGAATTTCGGACTGTATAATATAAACTTGTATCTTAAAATAAAAGATCGTATATGTCCATTTTGAACATTTCCAGAAAACAAAGTTTAAGGTTTTAAATAGAGAGATAATTTTTTTAGATGTAAAATAAAAATAGCAACTTGATTTATTAAAGTAATTCAACTGGTATGTTTGATAGTGCAACTGCCAATACACGCTGTACCTGGTTTAAAAACTAGGCACTATAAAAATGTTCAATACGACTTTTTCTAAACATTGTATCTCAGAAACTAGTAATAATAGATATAAGACGCTTCACCATTATACAATTTAAGCTCCTGTTATATTGAAAACTAAGATAAAGTGCATAATTTGGATCAGCAAATTTGAAATGACTCTCTAGCCGAGTCCCTATCATATGTGGATTTTTTCACTAATTGTCTGTAGCTATAAGGGACAGCTATAGACGATAGCGAAAAAAATCCACATGTGATAAATACAGTCGGCTAGAAAGGCATTTCAAAGGACCCCGCACAAAACTAATAGAAAAGTGGCCGCAGTCAAATTGGCTGAAGTTTTAGTATGATAAAGTTCAGACTGTGTGTGTGTGTGTGTGTGTGTATGTATCCTGATCAAAAGTCTCAATGGCTGCAAGTTCAGAAAATGCCCAGTTTCCGAGATACTTGGTCTCAAAGTCCAGGAGCTAGCGGAATTTTAGGTGACTGATTTTCTTACGCCTGAAATTTTTTCCACGAGTTATTATTGTCATGTCTGCAAAATGTAGACAGGTGGCAGAGTCTGTCCGCGGGACATAGAGCGAACAGAATTTTTGTAACTTGTATTAATTTCCAAAGACATTGACTGATTTCATTACAGCTGATTTTTTTACAGTTGATTATTTAAACCATTTCAACAAGAAAAAATGAGTTGTCCGACAAAAAAGTTGGGACATGACCCGTGTCTGCCATTTGGAATTGGTAATTTTTTCTTTGACTCTTGACTGATTTTCTTACAGCTGAATTTTATTTTACAGTTTAATAATATATTAAGAATGAAGTATATAACCTTGTCCGACAATTTTAGTGGGACAGAACCGCTCTCTGACGTCTTTGTTATGTTAATTAATCATCAATTAATGACTGAAGTATTTATGTCGGACAAAGGGGTCAAATTGTTCGAAATTTTATATATTTTTAATTTTCACACGTGTTTGACGAAAATATCGGGACATATTTGCTCTCTGACAAAAATAATGTTGAAAATATGATTATCGGACATGTGATATTATTTACTGGAGTATTTCTGTCGGACAAAGTGGTCAAATTGTTCGAAATTGTATATACTATCGATATTCACTCGTGTCTGATGAAAATAGTGGGACATATTTGCTCTCTGACAATAATAATATTGTAAATATTATTATTGGACATGTGATATTATTTACTGGAGTATTTCTGTTGGACAAAGTGGTCAAATTCTTTGGAATTTTATATACTAACGATATTCACTCGTGTCTGATGAAAATAGTGGGACATATTTGCTCTCTGACAAAAATAATGTTGTGATTATTATTATTGGACATGTGATACTATTTACTGGAGTATTTCTGTCGGACAAAGTTGTCAAATTCTTTGAAATTTTATATACTTTCGATTTTCACACGTGTCTGATGAAAATATTGGGACATGTTAGCTCTCTAGCAATGATAATGCTGTGACTATTATTATTGGACTTTTCAGCGGCATTTTGACTGAGAAACTGTATTCTGTTAAGCCGCGTATAAGATTTTTCTGCTTTTATATCGTGTTGTCCCACTCAAAATGTCGGACGAATATATCAATGTCTTTCTGTTGGCATTTTAAAAGTACACCATAAAAATTAGTTGTAAGAAAATTAGTCAAACATTAATGATTAATTAACATAACAAAGACGTCAGAGAGCGGTTCTGTCCCACTAAACTTGTCGGACAAGGTTATATACTTCATCCTTAATATATTATTAAACTGTAAAATAAAATTCAGCTGTAAAAAAATCAGTCAAGAGTCAAAGAAAAAATTACCAATTCCAAATGGCAGACACGGGTCATGTCCCAACTTTTTTGTCAGACAACTCATTTTTTCTTGTTGAAATGGTTTAAATAATCAACTGTAAAAAAATCAACTGTAATGAAATCAGTCAATGTCTTTGGAAATTAATACAAGTTACAAAAATTCTGTTCGCTCTATGTCCCGCGGACAGACTCTGCCACCTGTCTACATTTGGCACACATGACCATAATAACTCGTGGAAAAAATTTCAGGCGTAAGAAAATCAGTCACCTAAAATTCCGCTAGCTTCTGGACTATAACGGTTTATGAATGAAAAAGCCCTATTTTCAAACCTTTTCAACACGTATGAAGGTTCTTCTGCTACAAAAAAACGTACTTTTAGATATTACCATTCATACATCGTTGCCATACACACTTATATATATGAATATATTAATATATAAAATATATAAATTAATATATAAATACCTAAATAAAAATGCATGTATATCTTCAAACTGCTGACCATCCTAAAACTGTCTGATACATATCAGAAAAACCTTCAGACGTGTTGCAAAACTTTGAAAATAGGGCTTTTTCATTCATGAACCGTCATCGTCAGGTCGATTTCAACACTTTGAGACCAAGTATCTCGGAAACTGAGCATTTTCTGAACTTGCAGCCATTGAGACTTTTGATCAGGACAGTCTGAACTTCATCATACTAAAACTTCAGCCAATTTGACTGGGACCACTTTTCTATTGGTTTTGTGCAGGGTCCTTTGCTGATCCGAATTAAGATCTGATCCGAATTAAGATCTGATCCGAAATATGCACTTTCCTATATCAACTCCATTTTGACTGGAAAAAAACTGGAGATACGATCCTTTATCTCTAAAGTGTAGAAATATAACCAGATCTCGCTGCTTGGACGAAATATCTGGCAGAACAATTTTGCCAGATATTTTTCACTCCACGGAATGATTTTGTCGATCGTGGCAACGGCATTATTTGGTAGAAAGAAGAAAGTTTTAGTTGCACCGCGGGAATATCCTTTCCTGGACACGATAGATCATTTATTATCTTCATTGTTATCCATACGCCGCATCATAATTCACGTCTACCGTGACTGTAAACGTATGCACGAGGTTCTCTCGCACAAACATATATAGCGCGGTAAATGCCGTCGCGTCGCCGCGCCGTGATCGCCGGCGAGTTACGGCACGTAAATCTAATTTTCCTCTGAAATATCAATTCGATGAAATGGAAAAGCACGCGCCCTTATTATCACGGTCCATCTCTCGATTCTCTTTGTGAGCTCTCGGCGTTTCCCTCGGTGCGTTGCCCCGCCGCCATCTCGTTCGCTCCAGTTTGCGGCGATAAAATCTTATATGTTCGCGAAACGATGCACATGTAGTATCGGACAACGACTACCCGGGGTAGGTATAACAACCGAGTGAGTCGTTCGACGAGGCCGTCCCTCTATATCGATTTCCACCTGCCGTCCGTTTGACTCACGCGCGCCTGTGCTCTCCTCTGTCCTATAACGCGCCAATTATTCTCGAGCGCTCGTGGGAAGGGCGTAATAATTCCGTAATAACTTCCGGAACATCGCCCGAGGAACAGCGAGAACGATAGCGAACGGCCGCATAACTGACAAACGAGATGCCGCGTGAACGATTCCAATCACCCCCTTTTTCGGGGCAATACGCGCCTCGCAATTTATACCTACCCGATTTTAATACTTCCGTGCCAATATGTCGCGTTTAGCAGTGACATGTTTCACTTAAATCTTCGTCGTTTGATATGTAAATTACGCGTTCATTTAATTGCCTACTTTTTATGTCAATTTTAGAATGTTATTGTAACCTGTCACATCTGTTCGGCAAAATGTCACGCGAAGAAATGAAAGCTTATATAAGTGTGGTAACAGTGTGCTTCTATCTTTAAGAGTAAATTCGTGCAATGTCAAGAAGAGAGTATCCATCGCTAAGTTAAGTTGTCAAAAGATGGCGATGTTCAGATCTCCAGATTCACTGAAAAAAAAATATTTAGATCAAAAAAATTATTTATGTAGATTGTTGCCAAGACCTTATTTATTTAATATAATACACATATTTATTTAGAATTAAATATTTTTACTTAATTTAAATAAAAATATTTAATTCTAAATAAATATGTGTAGGTATTATATTAAGTAAATAAACTCTTGGCCACAATCTAAATAAATTTTTTTTTCTCAGTGTTGATTTACACATTTTCAACACATTGCGAACCAGACATTTTATTACTAACTATATCCAGTAAATCATTTTTTGCGTCAAATATTTTTACCTTGGCTGTTAGGTGAAAAAAATGCTTACAGACAAAAATGCTTTTAACAAAAGAGTTAATGCAACTATAAAAAAGGTGCTTTCTAAGAGTTTTTTGAGTCGCCGAATCAATCTAAATCTGAGGTAAAAATTTTAAAATTTAAATGGCGGAAAAATTTATAAAAATTCTTATAAATTAATTTTTATGCAAACCGAGCGATATTAAACTGTTTGACCGTCATATTAACAAATTTTAATTTAAAAAACAGGATCAGTGGCTTCAAAAATCCCTCAAAACTTTTTATGTAATTAAACCATATTTTGAATATTTTTGCTCATTATATTAAATTTGCCATTTTTAATTCTTAAATTTTTATTTTACATTTTAAATCAGCAGTTTTTAATATAAATTTTTATGCAAATCAAACAATTTTTTGCATTTTTGGTCCATTATATTAGATCTGCCATTTTTAATTTCGCAATTTTGATTTCAGATTTGAATTCAGCGACCCCAAAAGTATATAGAGCCCTGTTCTAATTGTTCCGTTAAAAGTATCTTTTTTTGAATGTGCTGATTTTTCTGTCATGAAGAGTACTGCCAGTTTTTTTCTTTCGCGTCATTGACAGTCAAAGAGTTAAGTTACTTATGGTTTGCAGTTAAAAATCACTGTTATGTTACTGAGTAATAACTACTCTAGATTAATAAATAAAAAATGCGAGATATCTCGTCACGATGAAATATGAAACGCGAAATATCTCGTTATCCATCCGCAATGTGTTATTAATTAATAACAAACACAAAACATGCAAAAAAAACAATATATTTAATTCCGTTTTGTAACAAATGCGTCTCGGATTTATCTCTTTCGCGTCGGAAATTTTGATACTATGTAAACACCAGTTCCGACCGTTATTTGTCTTTACTTATAAAACACTCCAATGTATTTTTCTTAGGTATCTTCTCGACGTACGCGCGTACGTAAGCTCCAAAGAACTTCACTCCGACATTATCCTCCCGAATTAGAAGAGCGGAGAAATATTTACGCGCCATTTTTCACGTTATTCGCGTGTAACAGCATCGGCACTTACGATACTTACATATGTGACGCGGCGAATACATAATAATAGAGAGTAAAACGCCGCGAAAATGGAATTAATTAAATGACGCTTTAAATTTATCGTTGCGTTAATGCAATATATTGCAGTTTGGAATTTTGGTCGCGCGGCAATTTGGCGCCTAGCTCTGTAACTACATCTTCTCCTAGAAAGCAAAAGGAACTATTTCTAATAAGATCCAACCACGAGGACGCTGCAAATTAATTAATTAAATTCTTGAGATTCTGGAAATGGTCAAACGTCGTACACGAAAGTGGATTGCATTCTTCCGCGCGACACCATTTTTTAAAGCATCCTTCTAGGAAATCAAGAATCTTATTAAATCCGTAAAACTATGAGAAAGGATTGTCATAAAATAAAGTTTGTGCATAAGAATATGGTTAATAATTTAAAAATATCCATTTTTTAGTTTATAATAAATGATGTGCAGCAAAGATAAAAATCTGCGACAATAAAAGATGAAATATAATTATTCTTTTTATACGAGCGGAAATGTTTTGAATAGCGAGCTTCATGTTGGCGAGGTTTTGTATTAATTTTTATGGATCGATAAATTGGCGACTATACATAGTTGATAATTAATACTCTACGTCGTGTTATCCAACTTTGACGCGTGCATGTGTAGTGGTGAATGAAGTTGAACAAGCAATAGGTTCATTAAATGGTTCATTAAACTCTATTTGATTGTATTGCTCCGTGTTTGCGTCGCATGTTAAATCAGCGCAACATTGCGGCGGGCAAATGCCAGTTGTATTAAGTTATGACAGGCTGTACGCTGACATCCATCCTGCTGAAACAACATCGGTGGTGCTTTCGGTGTTTTAATAACAGAGACTTCCCGATTGTATTCGCACGTTTTCCACGCGCGAAGGATTTTTCTATTCTCTGGACGATCTCGGTACGCGGACTCGGGACACGTAAATCCGCGGCGGCGTCGCCGCTTTCCTCCGCGAAGAAAAACTTTTGCGTTGATACACGCGCGAGCAAAGTTATTGTGCGGTAAACAAAGAAAACAAACTTGATAACAACGTTAACCACGAGAGTAGAGAGGAATTCTCGCGCGGCCGCGCGCTCTACGTAGAGGATATAGGTACATCGTAAAGTCGCGACGCCGCCCGCGCATAAGAAAGGCAGTTGTGAACGCAGTTGTGAAAACATCGGATTAATTAAACAGCGCTTTAAACTTGTAATCGCCGCATTAATTCTCTCGCCACGAATTGCGTTCTTCCGAGAAGAGGCGAGATTACACCGCAGAATTTTATGCGCGTGCTGCGTTAAATTGTACTAAATGCATTCGGGTCTGTTTTATTATTTCGCGCAATCTCGTTACGTCTCGTAGATATCAGCGTGTTATCTAATGGCGTATCGACATCCCGAGTGTTACCAATCCATTTCGGCGATGGTATGACTTCAGTTTCGAAAACCTAGCTATGATCGGCGCGCGTCACGTGTCGGTTCATATTCGCGTCTCATTGAAATTCATGATGTTTCAAAACTGGACTTACACAACTTGCCAAATAAGCGACTCGATTTAGGTACAAAGTGGCGTCTAACGCATACAAATTGTACAATACAAAGTATTATATACGAAATATTTTAAACAAGTATATAAATATTTAATGCGACTTGAGTATAACATTACATGTATTAATTTTTGGATAAATGTAATATTGCGAAGAAATAAGCTACATTTGAGCAAGTAGTTAAAATTAATTTAATCAATTACATTATATAGTTAAACGTTACATTATGTAATAAAATGTGTCGCAAAAGATGTATAATTAATTGTGATACATTAATATTCCTGCGCGATGGGCTAATCACCTGTCAGCCTGAAATAAATCCGATTACTGAAACCTCCTAAAGGCCCTATGCACACAGAGGGAGAATTTTATTTTATATATTAATTTATTAATATTCCTGATGTTACATTTTACTTTATTTGTTCACCTACCATTTTGTTTAATTTTTAAAAATAACATACATTGGAAAGATAATTAAATATACAATATCAAAGAACAATATGGAAGAACAAAAGGACAGAAAATGTATATTCCAGCATTAGTAAAAGTCACAACTTATATATACGTGTACCATCATATCGGCACAAAAAAATGTATATTTAATTTTCTGTATAAACTATCTCTCCGACGAAACTACTGTTCGTTGTATACGTATCTTTCTTATCTGCAAAACCGGGCAAAGTGATTTACCCGGCGCTGTCGCATCGATTCTAAAAAAAATTATCATTCCGCTATTAAGATTCGTAAAAAGGAGCGGTGAAGCTGAAAATTTCCCCGGACTGACGAAATCTTGTTTATTCCCGCTGTTATCTCGTCGTGCCGAAAATTAGATAACACTAATGCTTTTACTTTGTGCAATTGTGAGGACGTTGCTCCGTCGCTCCGGTTCGTCCTGCATAATTAAGGTGCAAATAAGCGTAACGCTACTTTGTCTCGGGATCAACTAAGAAAGGAACGTGCAATGGCGCGCAGTGAAGCAATAATATATATCGAGTGGACTTTATTCAAAGGGTTTACGAAATTCTGATATTGTTGACAGCGGGCTTACATTCTTTCATTAATTACATGGCGTTAAGGGGTTCCTAGTATTTTTAAAAAGTCCGTATCACAGGCGGCTTTGGGACTCCCCTTGAGAACTTTCAAGGAAAAAAATTTCGCGATTTATGTCAGCGCAAAGCATCGAGAATAATGTTCGTTTTATCGTCGATGTTGAATTTACCACAGTGCATCACTATTGACCCAATTGTGATTTTGTGTCGCCACGACTTTACATCGATATCGACGCTTGGCTATACTGATATCCGCCCCAACTATTCCATTCTATCGATGTTGACGACTGGCACTTTCGCGATACTTTCACGTAAAGTAAAAAAGTGAAAAGCGCCTGTAGAACCTAATATTCAAATAAATAATCAACAATTTACGTGGAAAATGAAACGCTCTTACTGCTAGTGTAATTCACCATAAATTTATTTCTATTGCCTGCAAACTTACTATATCAAATTAAATGCTACCAGTTAACAGTTACGGTATTTCATCTATTTTCATTAGTTAACACTCATATTATTCATGCTTTGAACGAAAATTTGATTTTCTATCGTATGATGACACTGATTATCACAAAATCGGTTATAATTAATGAATATAGCTCGTGACGATAATACCAGTTACAGAGAAAGCTCGTTTGTGCTATAATTACAGAATATTGGTGGCCATATGGTTATGCCCTATTCGACAACTATTAATCGTTCAATTAGCACGTGCAGCATTAACGAAACGAAAAATCAAGAAATTTTTATTTTTTTAGAGGAACAAATAAAAAATGTAAATATTTAATCCGATTCTATAATTACATTTTATATATGTAGGTACTACATACATTATAAATATACTATATAATTAAATAAAATTTTATTTAATTATATATAGATATATTTATATTTTTATATTTTATATTTGTATATATATATATATATATATATATATATGTATATGTATATAACGTGACAGATTTTATTTCATTTGCAGGATAATATAAACAATGGAGTGTTGCCCACGCGTATTTAATTGTGTACCAGTTTCACATGCATCAATCAACGAATTACGTGTTTCAATAAGCCCTTACCGTGCCCTCTCCTAGATTGTGGACAACACAGGGCATCAGAGCTGTGGATCCTGATTGCGCCGAAACCGATGTTGAATTTTCCGTGCCGAAGGTCATCGGCAGAGTTGGTGGCAGATCGACATCTAATGGCTTTCCTGTCGTGCCGTCCAACGAGTTCATGTTAACATCGACTATTTCCGCCGTCACTGCTGCTGGATATTCTGAAACAAATTAATTATAAATTATTAGTTTCACAATCAAACTTTCGATGGTCTGTAGATTAAAAAAGAATACGTGGATTTGTTGATTCGCGAATAAAAAAGGTTCATACAAAGCTGTAGTATTACAGTAACAATATTAAATAAACATTAAAGAGTATATACACTGTAAAAAAAAACTATTTGAATAAACTAAATTTGCCTTATTTAATGTCAAATTAAATCGAGTAAACTACATGACTAATGCAAGAAATTATTAATTAATAACCAACAATTGGTGCATGAATAAAATTTACGGTTGCATAAATATATAATTTATAAGCAACACATTGGCATCGAAAACTCAAAATACAATTTTTATTTCGGTCTTTTCTACCCCTATTTCATATATGATCGATATCTTCAAATTTGCGGAAGTTAGAGCAACCATGGACATTTCTAAAAAAATACAAAATTTTTTTAAAAAAGCAACCCTTTACCGATCATCGCCAAATTCAATACCAACCTTCTTTGAATGATACTCTATCGATTAAAAAAAAACAGCCCGATATTTCAATATTTACGGAAGTTAGAGCAATCACGGACATCAAATCTGCACATACATACATACGGACATGCGATTTTAATGCAATATTTCGACATTTTAGAACACTGAACATATTGGCATCAAAAACTCAAAAACCAATCTCTTTGTTGGTTTCTTCTACCCCTATTTCATATATAAATCATTTAAATTTGGTTGATTAGACCCATCTTTATACGCAATCAAAGGTTCATATACGAAATTCACAAATACAATTTATAGTTTGATATTTGTAAACAAGGACCGTTGTCAATTTTTATCTAAGCATTTTTCACTATGTTTACTCTATTATATTTCATCTCTTCTATTAAGTTTAATATTAATTATTAAGTTTAAGCTTAATATAACTGTATTTTTTAGAGACTGATAAATTGATCGGAATTATACATAGATATTTTTCAACTCAGAACAATAATCTTAATATCGATCATTCACCATCATCAACAATTTTCTATGCAATGTAACGAATTCAGTTCCTTATCGCAGATGTTAAAACGAGTTTTCGGCACCGGAGTTTCTCGACTATCCTCGAGGTAACCACCGTTAGATGCACCGAGAAATTGGCATTAAATCACGATGGCCTTTATTAAGTCGAACTTCCTTAGAATATGAGCTCGCCTGCGCATGAATATGAGTCAAACACCCAGTTTCATATTTCACTTTTAAAACGCTCGCGCTCCCTAGCTGCAGCTATAAAATTTAATTTAATTACTAAATGACCTATAACTAATAGCCTTCGCAGCAGCGTTCAAATAAACCAGTAAATCAAAGGTATTTATAATACAGCATTTCAGAACAATTTAAAAGATTCATAAATATAGAATCTGTTTAAAAAATTTTCTAAAGGTATACATTGA
>NW_020227771.1:96986-119325 GCF_003070985.1 Temnothorax curvispinosus
TTCCTCTATATATATACTCATAACCTTATTTAAGCTCATATTATTATTTTGAATTTATAACATAAAACTCTTATCATACTTTATTAATTTTTGTAACGTAAACAGTCATCTGGGGGTGATTTTTACACTCCAGCAAGTTTTAATAAGTCTGTACTATGTAAATGTATAGATCCTAAATTTTTTCTATTATACGAGGTTATAGGTATTAGGTTAGGTTTTGGAACTTTCGAATGAAAAAAATAGGTATGGATTCTCGATCGATAAAAAAAAATTACTGTGACGTAAGCTTCACTTTTTTGACACTGGGGTGTAAAAATCACCCCAGGTGCCCGTTCTCAGGCTAATAACGTAAGATTAATTAATGAACAGGCGCAGCATCATGTCATTTAATTTTCAATGTTGTAGCGCGAACTGGGAGGACACGTTACGCTTATCTGGCGAACAATTTTAACGGTGATTTCAATTGGCGATCGGCGGGAGGGTTTAATTCCATCCGCCGCGTTGTACCCATGGGGCACATTATCCCTCTCGCAGTAACTTTTTATAAGGAGAGATCGTTACTTTCAGTTACGTGCTGGGTTATTAAACCGCTGCGCGATCTCCCACTTTGCGAGGGAATAAAAAAAAATCCGCGAGCGAATCTCGACCCGCGGTAAGCAATGGCAAGCGAATGCGTCTTCGATATAACGATGTCGCAATAAAGTTGACCTATATTCCGATAAGTGGCAAACAACAGAAAGACGAGCTTATTATTTCGTCGCATCACTTAAAATATCGCTTCTCCTTTGCTTATTTCTTTTCCATTCTAGCTTCCATTCTTTTTTTTGTTCGTTTTCCCTTCACGTTCAACTTTAAATCTCAAGCATCACATTGCCGCAAGATACACGGGGATAAAAGAGATCCCGAGAGACCCACCAAAACAAATAGTAAAAGTTTAAGGCCATCGGGAAAGTTTCATTATTTTCGAAAAGTTACGTGCCGCGTATTTTTAATAAAACAATGCCGGATAAACGGTTGACGAAACTGTAAGCTATAAACGATCACAAATCTGCGTGGCTTATTGTTTATCGATTAAAAGCTTATACAATATACTTTTTTTTTAGACGGGGCCAAAAAGTGTGGCCTTATTCGTTTAAGTTCGTGAAAAAAATGTAACAGACGATTACCTTTGAAAGCGTTTGAGTTCCCAAGATTCTTTTCAAAGTTCATGTCAGCTGCAGAACTGTGACAAGTTTTGCGCGTGTATAAAAAAAAGAGGCTTTTAGCCATCTTTTGACAAATTATGTTAATAATCTTGATTAGTTGGCTCTATTTACCGCAAACAAGCAACCTTCTCTCGCGTAGGTATTATATTCACAAAGCATTATTTAAACTTCCTAGCAATTGTTACGTATTATCAGTATGTATAATATACATGTCTAATTTTTAACCCATGTTTACTCTAAACTACTACAATTTATATTTACGAAAATTTAATAATGGTATAGGTAATATACGAAGTAGGTCGATATATATATATATCGACCTATATATATATATGATACAACCGGTACAACAAGTAACTGATTCTGCAACACAAAATAAGTCAAAATAATAGAATACATTTTTTCGAATAAGGCCTCCTTTTCAGAAAAAAAGGATTTTGACGTTTTACTTTCTGTATGATTTGTTTATAATCAGGACCAACTAATTCAATCAGTTAACTCATAAAATAGACAAGTAAATTTATGTGAGACAAGGAAAAAAATAATTTTATTTCTTGCATCAATTAACATTATATTTATTTATTATTTAGTTGAGATATTGTTGAACTCGCCTGTCCGGCTGTCAACGAGATCGGAATATCGCTCACGATAATAATTTACCGCAGCAAATGCGTTTCCATTATATGCTCCCAACACAAGGTGCACGTCCGTGTACTCTGTTACTAGTATATTTTATCATATCGCTTGCTCGACAGAAATCGGTAGATAATATCGATAGTAATATAAGTAACTTTTGATAGTAAGCAAATTATTACGTCAAATATCAGTCAAGCGCACGTGTACTCGATTAACTGTCAAGGTTCTTTTTTTTTTCAAAAACGAGGTCTTATGCAAAAACAATATTTTCAACTATAGAATCACACCCTCCTCGGTTGTTTCACGTATTTCGATCTACTCTGTATGGATCAAAAGTTGATAAAAATACACAATTTTTATTTCTTTTATTGACAATACTGGCAGAGTGCGTATACGTAGCAAGTTTATATCTTTGCCTGTTATTGATTTGTAATCCATATTTTTGTTAGTGTGAACGCATTGTGCTATTCGGTCGAAGTGGAACGTCGAAGCACATGCATCAATTGCAGAGAAAGAGTATTGGATGAAATCCATTGACAATCGATCCTTAATCGTCTTCCGTGTCTCTAATCTAGCTCTCTGTAATTTTTTTTAATTCGTGAAGACACGATGACAATTTAAAAAAAATCGGAACGGTTTTAATACTTTTACGTTGGTTCCGGCAGTGAAAACTGGAATAAGTGTGTATAAACAAAAAATAAGAATTTTAAAATAAATACGATTAAAATAAAAAATTAAAAATCAAGATTAAAAATCTTCAGATTAAAAATCAAATGTTTTATAGCAATTGTCAATTTTGTTGTCCACAATAAAATTTTAATTATTCACACTATTATCAGATGTATACCTATAGCAAAGAAACAAACAAATAGTATCGAATAATTTCACAATCATATCGTCATGATTATTAAATTCCGTGACATCGTAACAAGTAAAAACCGTTAAATCTATATCGTACTTTAAACATTTAACTGTTTAAAGACCATTGCCGTTTAAGCTAACTTTTCAGCAGAAGTTACGGCCAACTTTTTTCCGCGTACATGGGAACGCGAACTCGTGCAACTTCATATAGTCAATTTAGAAGCTATGCGATCCAAATTCTCTGTGTTTCGAGTTAGCATGAGGGTATTTTTTTATCGCCTTAACTTTTACCTCGCAGCTCTTCCTCTCCCTCCCTCTCTTTCATATTTTATCAGTTTATATAAAATATGCCTTCAAGTATCACATAAAAAATAACTTTCATGAAATGTATAGATAATTTAATTTGTTTTATTGCATTTTGTTTATGCAATATAATTCGGTGAGAACAAAAAAGAATTAATATGTATTTGTGAAAAGAAAATCGAAGGAAACTCTCGTAACCCGTAAAGCGTAACCCGTTATCTAAATATTGCGCAAAATAAATTTCAGACTACAATTTCTTCTACGTGTATATTCATTAATTCAATTTATTTATCTGGTTGGAGTTGTCAGTCTGATCAACAGCACAACAGCACAGCGCGCGCGATAAAACAGTTAGAGTTATACTTCTCTGTAAACGCAATTTCAACGATTGCGTCTCTTGACGTAACCGTAATTACACCGCGTTTTTCGATTAATTACTCGCTGACTTCGTTAAAAGTACCGCGGCCACGAGGATTGCTATGCACTTCGCCGCGAAACACGCGGCACGTTAAATTGCGATGTTAAGCTCCGCACGTTCCACTTCGCGAGTACGCGGTGCGTTAGCCTCGAGTGACACACAACCGCGCGCCGGAATAACGTGACGCCCTTGCGCCGCGCGGAATTAGACGTATCTGGAAAAGTTTGATGTCAGTTTCGCAAACTACGGTCATTCTCATGAATTATGTAATCACGCCGCTAAATGACGATGGACTTATTTTTGCAAACAACAAACATAGTGCCCTCTCTCCCTTCCTTTTTACCGTATAATATTTCTGTCAATGGCGCAGTTTAATCCCGTGACATTATTATTAACAATTTTATTCCATCGCAGAAACTACATATTCTAGTCTTCACTTTTTCATTATATGAATGCAATATATTAATAAAGTATAAGAAAATGTATAAGGCTAGATTTGTTTTATATATATATATATATATATATATATATATATATATATATATATATTCCATGATATTTTGTGATATGTACCTCTAACAGCAAATGTATATTCTAAGAATGTTTAGAGGATATCATAAAGTATAAGATATGAGGATATTATCAGTATATTAAATACATGCTTAGTATATTCTATAAATATACAGGATATTAATGCTGTTAGAGGACTATAGCATTTTATGCACCAAACATGTAAATAAATAATGTTTTGTTTTCAGCCACTTTGAGATCTAAAGCTTGACGAATAGGTACACGCTCGGTACACGAGGAACGAGATCGGACTCTCTACGAGTTTTTCCTGGGTTGCACGAGTAAAAATTTTTCTTTGCAGCAAAATTTCGTTAATTATGATTTATTACTCGCGTGCACCCCGGGACTTTAGAAATTTATGCGGTTAAGCAACTGTAATTTCCTTGAATTCCCGTAACGTGCATCTTTCGCACTAATTTCTAGCTACGAACTTTCCCCTTGGCGTTGGTTAAGCCAAGCTAAAATACTGGAGTCGTCTCGAACATTCGTTTTACCTCGCTCGCCCGCGTTCACAATTTCATTGCGGTCACTCAAATTTGTCTCATAATTAGATACATTATGCATGGATGTTTTGATATGCGGTCACTTTTGCAACGTGCGGCAGAAAATACAAACGCGGCCATCCAAACAGCAAAATGCCGGACACGTCGCAATTGCCTTGTATATTTTATAAGAAAATAAAAATAACTCACCTCGAGTAGACCTCGGGGCGAGATAACATTATTTTCTCTTACATAAAGTTCTTATAAACATATTAACTAAAAAAATAATAATAATTTTATTCACGTTGGAAAGTATAATACAAAAACTTTAAAAATGACTAATTAGTATTATGATAATGATCTATCAAAAGTAACGCAAGACGAAAGTAACAACTCAAATATCTATAGTTAGTTTTAGCTATATAGATATAGCTATAGCTTATAGATAATAGCTTATAGTTATAGCTTGTTCAGCTTTATCCGTTAACCAACAAACGCATGCGCATCTATGCCTATAACTATAGATATTTGGGTTGTTACTTTCGCCCCGCGTTACTTTTGACCCCGCCCTACCCTACTAGGAATAGAAAGATATATATTCCAACTAGAAAAAAAAACATATTTTTGCATTATTAAAGTAAGTGTTTCTTATTTTTTGTATAATTTATTATCCTAAATAATTTTAAAAACAATATGAATGCTTTTATCTATTTATGGAAAGCGCACATTTCAAAGTATTTTAATAATGACGGTTGATATATTTTGTTCGCGAACATTAACAACTTTCTAATTGTACAATTATTTTATAAATGCATTATAATTCTTCCCATAAATATTCAAAATTTGATACCTTTTAAAATATATATAAATTCTACATTTAAATTTAAACTTTTTCGAATTAAGGAAACCTGAAACTTGTCTGCTCAATCGGATAGTACTAAAATTTCATTAGAATTATCGTCGCAATATCACACAAAAATGTGAAAGCTTTTACTTCATAAAAGCACGTGTGCAGTTGTATCGTCGGAAATCGATCATAATTGAGGCAAAAATGGGAAAAACAATTTAGGTATTATGATTTTTTGCACGTCAATTTGCAAATGATAATTGAAGGTGCCATATTGGATTGCAAAATAACACGCAAGAAACATTCAATATTCCATTATTTTCTGTTTTGGATACAATCTGGTCGAAATTTCCGAGATGCGCGCATACTTTTCGCCAATGAAAGCTTTTGTAATTCTGAATAGCCGACCTAAAGAATATAGTTTTCTATTTAAAAAACTGTGTTTCCCTGTCAATATGGAAAACTGAGCTATACCAAGTTCACTCAACTGCCACTAAACTGCAAATATTTAAAAACATCGCAATTATTTAAAAAAAAAAGAAAACACAAACGAAACGTTATTCCCAGTTTCATTCCCGTAATAACCCATCGGTGAGTACCAATCGATTCTACTCTTAAGAAACTAATCTACTTGCAAGTATCCTGCGGCGCTTTTGGCGCGAGACAATTGTAGATGTATTTGTACTGAAATTAAGACGGATATGTTTACCCTGAACGATACTGAACTGAATTGATTGCGGAAAGCTGCGTCTGCAACCGCTGGCCGCCGTCGTAACCGCACCGTGTGGAACAGCGATGATTTTTACCGAGAAGTTGGCATACTGTGCTCTATAAAGACCGCAAAGTGTCTCCAAATTGAAAAATAACTTATTGGATTTCTATCTCGATACAGAAACCGCATTAGGGCATTATGACCCTTTTTGTTTATCCAGTTGTTTCTTTTAGCCGCTAATAGTAATACGATTAACACATCCCCCGCGGCGCTCGGTAAAAACCAGTATTCCAAGCGTGAAAAGAGCGTGAAATTTTCACAAATGTTAATTTGATTATTTTCACGAGTTTTTAGTTGGCTATCTCCTAGTTGCGGAATCGGTATAGCACGGTAGTGATCTTGACGCGTTAATATTAACAATATTAACCTTCGACAAATAAAGTTGTACAGTGAGTAAAAGTTGTATACGGCGGGTCAGGTGGGGTTTGTGGCACCCACAAAATAATTATCGACAAAAAATATTACAATCAATTTTATTGGAGAATATAACTTTATATACTTTAAATCTATTAAATAATTCATATATTAATAGAAAAATGAGTCAAATTAATAATATTTCTTATTTCTTAGAATTTAAATAACAATTAGGTCACCCAGACCCCACCTTATGGGGTCCGACCCGTTGGGGTCTAACAGACCCTATCTGACGTTACCTATCAAAGATTATAAATAACTATCGTAGAACACAGTACCTAAAGCCTACCTAAAGCCAACATGACACTTTCTCAATCTGACAATTTAGAATGTCACCGCAAATTTGTTATCCGATGCGGCACATTATTCCACATAAAAAATAGATCGGAAGTGAAAAATGCTGTCGATATTTTTGCAACGGGGTCGAGGCGGCGGTTTTCCGAGGGTGCACGCCTCAGGAGCTCAATTTTACAGTGCATTTAACGAACACGGCGCAATGTCACCAATATACACGTCTATATTTACACTATTTACACGCGTTCCGTATATTTATACATATCTTTTTCATCCTGACACATATTTGCCGTCTCTCTTTACCCGCGTCTCCATGGAGATCGCCCCCCTGTAAATCGCTAAATTTATTTGACACATCGCACGCACTAATCTGTTTCACCTAAATACGCTATTTCTGCGTGGATGATTTGTGTGGAGGTGCAGAGGAATTCAGAGAGACGAGCAAAAGGATGAGAGATCCTCTCCCACCGGAGCGGACGCGCGCAGATGGTCTCAGATATAAGTGGAGTACGGAACATGTCTCGGTCCCTTCTCGCCCGCGTTCTCGCAAGTATATTTAGCGGGTGGAGGGTCCCCGTGTGTGCACGACGTACTTAGTCTGACTTTCTTTTGCCGCGACAGTGCTTATTTAGCGTCGCGAAATTACGACACTCGCCCGCGCCGCCGCGAGGTCTGCGAGGTCCGCGGCGTGTCCGCGAATACGAATAAATCGCGTTAAATTTAGTATTTTAGCCGACGGCCAAACGAGGATCGGTTACAGTTATAGAGATTAATTCGCTTTTTAGCTACGCAAAATGCGTTTCAAAATCTCGCTGGAGGCTTACGGGGGGAGGCCACGCATCGCGTAGAGCCCCGGGACATTCGGTTTAGCGATGTTATAGCATCTCATTTAACGGGCCATTGTTTTAGAGGACGTTAATGCGCGCGATCGTCCAATTAATTGATCTGATCCCCGCCCGAACGTTCAAACACTTCACTCGACTCTTCGTTCAACAACAGGTTTTAAAATGCAAAAAAAATTCCAATTCCAGATTTAATATATTTCGAGGGAGATATTTCCCAGTCTTGTTTACAATGGGCAGCGCAAATGTTCATGTTTAACCAGGTTAAACAATGCGTGTCACAAGCGCGCATGACGTAAAATTTAATGCACAGTGCGAGAAGCTCGGGAAATTATAGCGGGGAAATGAACAATTTTAATTTATAACCCAGATAAAAATAAAATTTTATCACCCCCTGCCTCGGGCCTCCCCCCACCCTTTCTTTCCGGCGAAAACGTTTATATTCGTTACGACCAGCGCGCAAGGCAACTGCAACTCGGACTTCGAGAAAAAGTTTTCGCTTAATATCGCATTTGCGAATCCCGCGGTTCGCGCGCAGTTACGTATATTTCAGATTTTACAGTCGAAGTATTTGCATTAATTTTAAAGTAATTATATAAAAGTCTCGTTCCAAAGCTAGAGTTTTTTTTTGTTTCGCGGGCTACTTAATTCCACGGCCGTGCCCGCATATGCGACTCGCGCGCGAGACGTGAAATTATTTTTGAAATTATTTTAAAATTTAAAAGAATAAAAGGCAATTTTGTTACATCATTTAACTCATCGTGCTTAAAGGATTTAGAAAGAAATTTACAAAGTCGCACTAAAATACAGTATAAAAAAAGAGAGATTAAATGCGTGTACGCAAACGCAAAACATAATATGCGAATACAATTTAATATATTCCAAAAATATTATTATAGGTACACCCCCTTAACACCTTGAACACACACATTTATTTCTTTAATCGCAAATTATTGAACGTCAAATTACCCTCCTCAATTAGAAATGTGAAATCTTTCGGGTTTATCTGACATTCTCTCTAAAAGTTACAAGTTCACCGCTTCCGCCAATTACTTCAAATCATCCCGGATAAGCCGCCCCGAATCTAACGTTCTCACCAATCACTAGAGAAAGTCTCTAAACGAAGGAGATCCCAGGAAGTCCGCCGCGGGCGTAACTTTAACGAAGTAAGCGCA
Source organism: Temnothorax curvispinosus (assembly GCF_003070985.1). Classification (NCBI taxonomy): domain Eukaryota; kingdom Metazoa; phylum Arthropoda; class Insecta; order Hymenoptera; family Formicidae; genus Temnothorax; species Temnothorax curvispinosus. Next base: position 105,806 of record NW_020227771.1, read on the forward strand.
GTCCCTTCAAAATTCCGATTCTCTCCTATCCCCTCTCAAGAGAGGAGGGAAGTGAGTTGGATTCTGAGCCACCGATCGGCTACTGCAGCGCGCGCGCCACGTACTACCTTAAACAGCTCGAGGAGCTCCGTCCCCGTTAAAACTCTTCGAGGTCGGGCTTACGGTAAGCTTTTTAGAGTGGCGAAATTTCCCTCGAGGAGAGCGGCGCGCGGGGAACAGAGCGCTTAAGCCGCTGCGGAAACAAATCAGTGTGCAAGATAAACGGAAGTAACACACCTGGCGCGCCGCCGCCGCGCCGTATTCCTCCCGGCGCGAAATTTCGCCGCACGGCGTATCGAAAACGCAATCCGCGCTTCATTACGCCACAGCACAGTGAGTATCGTTGTCACAGCCGGATCCGGCGCAATTTCTTAGCGAGTGTCGGAGCGTGAAGTAACTCGCGAATATACGCCCGCGTGTGTTGAACGGCAACACGTAATTCTCGCGGCAGACACGGAGGGGACTTTTACTCTCGTACGTGCGCACAGAGCTGTCTTATTTGCATCGCGGCGCGTAAAAGCGAGAAGCACGTAAAGCAAGTATTACGACAATTTACATCGTATTAAGGTGGGAGGAGGGGGGAGGAGACACCGATGAGAATAATTTCGCGAACGAGCGGCGCGAATTCCGACTTTAATGACTCTCCGAGTGTTAATTCTTAAACGGCAACCGGGCAATTTAAATCCACTTTCTTGCTGTCGGGGATCTTGTACGCCTTCTGATGCACATTAATAAGATATTCCGGCTTTCCAAGCGTGCGACCGGATTAATCATTCAGCGGCGCTTTTTGCAGCCGGGGGTTTTCCGTGGGATTTATTCGGCAAGTAATTTTACGAATTAATTCCACGTACACACCTAGCACCTATCTGTAATTTACAAACAAGATCATAACTGCCACAATAGTTATTAACTTTTCACATAAATTAATAGAGCTTAAATATGTGGGAAATGTATAAATGTGGTTAATAGTTAACGTTTAACGCGAACGATTTTGTTATATTTTCTCTTAGAAAAACGCTTTATTTGCAAACAAGATATATATATATATATATATTATATATAATAGTACCGAGATCAAAAGTATTGTATCGCTTATGGAAAGGGAAGTCGTTACTTTATAATGAATAAAGATTAAATAATGATTATTCAACGTCAATTAAATCTGTAACGAGTAACGATAGCTAGTTACTTTAAAAAAGTAACTTTCCCAACTCTGCTTTCTTCATTAAAATAACGACTTCTTTTTCCATAAGCGATGCAATACTGTATGCTTCTGATCTTATACGTAAAAAGATTGGTACTATTGCTTGCAATCTTTCCTGGAAGATAATGTCGAGTATAAGAAACTTGAGACAAAAAATAATTTGCCGAAGACATGCAATGACATAGAACGATGTAGCTCCAATAACAGTCAGTCAGCGAGGCAGCAAACATTGCAATCAATTTAATGGAAAAAGAGCTGACGCAGAAAGAAAAGTTTCCTTAAAGAAGGAACGTCTACGCAGCCATCCTGCTCCACGTTTGCATGAACACCCCCTTCTCGGCGTTCCACCCCATTCCGCGTCCTAATTTAACGACAGCTCGACGGCAGTAACGGCAGTAACGCACCCGATACATCAATATCCGTAATTAATTGTTGGTAAAGCCGCTACTTTATTGACACCCCCGATTATCAGCGAGCACGACCGGCGCGGCGCAGCGCCGCGACGCGAAACGTCTCCGTCTTCCGTAATTTGCGGTCGACCGTCGCTTTATCGCCGGCGCATCGCCTCAACCGAGCCCTCCCCGCCGTCGTTTATACACTTAAGGACTTCTATCGACACGTCCCACCGCTCATTTGAATCGCAAATACAGGGGCGCGCGCGCAGGGACGAGCGTGCCGACTCGCAACAGTTTTCGAAGATGAATACACACCTTGCTTGATGAAGGAGCGTGTCGCGCGCCGGTGCGCCGATTAATCTTTCACGTCTCCCCCGACTTTTTATCTTTCTCTCGATAAAGTAATTCGCAACTCCTCGCCACCTCTCTCGCGCGCGCCACGGTTCTATTATACATTCGTGACGGGCGGTGATCGATCCATTAAGCTTTTCGCGCCTCTCGCTCTCGTTTTTGCACGTGAGAGCGGAATGCATCTCTGCGGGAGATTGATACAATGTTTGCAACAAACATAATAATACTCCCAGGATTACGTAGTGATTTATATCTAAACTTCGTCTAACGATATATACAAGATGAAGTACTTAAAACAAAACATTGGAATATCTCGAGAACAAGGCCACACGAAGGTCATCGCCATTTTTTTAAATAAAATTATAATTTTTTTATGTAATATGATTCTTCTATTCAGCGCATAAAAATATTGAAGTAGAATTATCAACAAATCAAAAATTTACGAAATATTTTACACTTTATTTTGATATATTTTGACATAAATTAAAAAATATCTTGTAAACTATTAATTTTTTGATACTCGTACCTTAATACTTTTATGTACAGAATAATGAAATGAATCAATTGGTGTCAAGATAACGATACATAGTTGCTTTTCAAAAAAGTATGTAATATTATAAGTTGCATAATTGATCGTCCTAATCAAGGAGATGAAGCAGCACGATTGAATTTATCAAAATTATACATTTCCCTTAAAAACAAAATAAACATTTCGCCATATTTCGTACAAATTGTCAAATTTTACGAAAAGAAATTGACTAACAAGGAAACCTCGATAACTCGAAAATTCTGATTTTAATAAAACTTCCCACACATGTAGGGGGAGTAAAAAGATGAACTTAGATATTTTTTGTAGCTGCCCAAAAACGGTTTTAAGGGGTGAAACCACTCCTCGTATGTAGTGCGGCTTTTTGCTTTTCTCGATATATTTCGAAAAGTATCCGAGATATCAAAAAATGTTTCAAATAAAAGTTTTATGGTAAAATCTCCTCTATTCAACAACATTAATATAATATTTTTAAAAAATAATTTTTTAAAAATTTTTTTTCACAATTTTATTAATGTGGTTAAATAGAGATGTTTTTACCATAAAACTTTTATTTGAAACATTTTTTTATATCTCGAATACTTTTCGAAATATATCGACAAAAGCAAAAAGCCGCTCTACTTATGAGGGGTGATTCCACCCCTTAAAAACGTTTTTGGTCAGCTACAAAAAATATCTAAATTCATCTTTTTAATCCCCCTACATGTGTGGGAAGTTTTATTAAAATCAGAATTTTTGAGTTCGCGAGGTTTCCTTGTAAGTAGTTTTTATTGCCTCACCCTATACATTGTACATACATGTACTAACAATAAGTCATATGAATTGTTTTCTTTCTTTGTTTCTCACATGGTACTATGATTTTTCCTGTGTAACCTCGCAAAGTACAGTACAATATATAACTCTAGACGTTGACACTTGTGTCTAGACTCTAAACTACTCCAGAGGCTGTCCACATATCGAGTGCTTTTTGTCTCGCGATCGAAAACAATGACACTGCACTCTCCACGCTACGTTCACTTGGTCAGACTGGAGTTACTCTCGAACTAAAGCAGTACTTTCTAAACTCTATTCAGGGAGTAGTCCTATGTGCGCACAATGCGTATCTAGTTGTTGCACTCAACTCACACGTGATCTACCAGCAAAATTTGCTACCGAAACTGAAAATAATCTAGAAATTAATTGTTAAATATCGTTTGCGACAATCAATCTATAATTCAAACATAATAATCGTCGATGCACTGTTAAATATTAAAAGAAGAAATTTAAATAATTATCTTGAGTTAAATAACATTTTGTTACTTTTAACACGTATGTCGAAATTTATTAGTTTAGCACAAAACAGTATTATTTTAACTTCATTGATTTAGTTAAATTTATATTGTTTTAGTTAAATTAACGATATATTGAATAGGAATAATGGCGATTTATATAGAAATGATTAAAAATAATTCAAATTTAGTATAATTTGACACTATGAATTTAACAATGTAGGGTGAATTATAAAGTACAAGAGGAAAAGAGAGTATTATCGAGTAAGAGAGTATTAATCGTTTTCAGCTGACTGTGGCATTTTAACTTTCTACTTATTAGTAATAATCACACTTTTGAAAGAAAATTTCGCTCACAGTTGGTTAGTTAGTGCTAATAGCATTACTGATTTTATATTTCAAATTTTTTAAAAATTATATCTGTTTAATAGGCATAAAATTAGTAGATATGTGCATTATTTTGTAACGTTCAGTTGATAGTATAATAATAATGTACTAAGATAATGTTACGAAAAAATTATCAGCTGTAATTGAAACAGTTTAACTATTTTTTTAAATACTTACTATTCTAAGAAAGTTGTTATCTATGGCAGGTAAAAATCACTTCTATTTAGTAAAAAAAAATCTATTAATCAAGAAGAAGTAAGCGATACGTATTTCTTCATTTATCTTTAATCGCGTCATATCGAGTAAAGAAAAACGAAATTAAAAAAGTGATCGCGCGCTGTGCGGTACTGGAACTACAAGTGGCAATATGGAAATGTATGATTATGCAAGTAAGTCTCAGGCGTCTTCATCGTTTTTGGAATGAATACATGAATTTATAGGAAGTTTGAACTTACATTTGGAAATATTAAATAAGAAAGAAGAGTAACACACGAAAGAGAAAAGAAGCAGTTTAAAATGAATTACATGCCTATTAAGCGCAGGAATAATTAGACATGTAGGTTAAATTGTGGAATACCATAATTATACGTTCGCCGGCAAAATAAACTAAAAATAAACGACCGAAATTGAAACCATCTCAAAATAAGTGCACTGCAAATCCAAGTGTGTCATTTTTATATATTATACATAAACGTCTAAAAATGACACATTAGACTAAAGCTCTTTTTACTTTATGTGTTAAATTATGTCATTTAACACGTTTAATCGTATTAAATTAAAAGTTAATACGTTCAATCGTGTTAAATGACGTGATTTAAAACGGCAAGAAATAAGTAGAGCTTCAGCTAAAATAACACACTTTGATTTGCAGTGTGAGGTACCGTTTAAATATTGATGTTAAGATAATTTATTATTGCTTCAACTAACAATAAGTCCCAAAATAGCTGTACCCTCCACTAAATTCGACCTGATCCGATATAATTTACGTGTACGTAAACCATAAATAAACGATAAAGCGTGTAGAAGGTTCTTATGATAGAGATTCCTTAAAGGGATGTAAATGTTTATCGGATCATATGTTCATTAGATCACACTCGTGACTAGCCGTGAAATCTCGTCTGATTAAAATCATGTATCATTAATAAACCACAATAATTATTTTACATGAAACAGTTATTTGGTATTACAGAACCTCACGAGGCATCATTCAACAACTTCTTCGCTAGCAATTTTGTGAATAAATATTTAGTACCGTTCACGATAGTTTCATCTTTCGTAAACGATAAAAACTGCATAGAGTCTTTAATGATAGATATACAGCTGCCATTTACTTCGAGGTTGGTTATCGGACAAAGTTTTCAAGAGCTCGAACTACTTACGTTTGGCACTTACGTTTTTAGATGATAACTTTTCCGTCCGAAATTATTTTATTCTTTTAACAGTTTGTACGAGTTGCTAAAGGTCTGCAATAAAATTGTTTTTTGTAATCGTACAGCAAAATATGAGAAATTAATTTTTAATTACAACTAACTACAACTATATGTGATAAAAGGATTATTTAAACAATTTATGCTGCGAGAGAACTTTCTAATTAGTATACACTAGTATACGGGAATGTTCTCTTTGATGTCTAACAATTATGAAATTGTTCAAAGACAAAACAAATGCAAATGACAAAACAATTACACGCATAGTATATAAAACGAATTCACTGTATCGTGATCTACGATGCTGTTCAAGTACAATCGATGAATATGTACAATATGTGAATTTGAGTGCAAATGTCACAAAAATACTTCTCGTTCTCCGCCGCTGAAAACTGTTTTACGCGTATTGTTTCGAGAAACGGAGATTTGAACACCATTTCCGCTAAACGAAGGCGTCGTCTACAAAGACGCTACAAAGCACTTCCACCCGTTCACTCTACGCGCAATGACATCTCAAATATCTCGAGTTCCATATATCGCGACGATTTGTAGTTCCCACCGTTACGTTTCTCGTGGAAAATACGTTTTCCTACTGACACTATCAACTTGCAGCATCCGGGAAATAATATAATCGCGCTAGGTGAACGCGATGCCAGGCATTTATCATCACATATACACGACGCACAAAACAACTCGTTATCATTATTCTTTCCAAAACCATCAATCATATATGAGAGAATCTTTATATTATTATACATCTTTCTATACAAAAAATTGCGCGCGACAGAAAGTGATAGTTTTCAACAAATTTTAAAGATTTTTTTTCCATAAAATCTATTTTCTCTTATACACACACGCACGTGAGAAAGAAAGAGCGCCATTATGCATTTATCTGATCATGTTCAATTTTCTGCGAAAGATAGACGTGATTATAGATAGAGCTCTTCCGAATATTCCAAGTTACGATCGAATCGGAAATTTTCCGTTTGAAAGTTTTCCTCAGATCGAGATTCTGATCGAAACTGTCGGACGTGAATACTTTCTACTCGAAATGATTGAAACTTACAGGCCGATAATTGGATCGCAGCCATCGCTAGCGGAACGTATATCCGAATAGATGCAATCGTGTTGCTTTGTCAGGTTGACTGTAGGGCCCCGCCGCTAAGGACTGAATTGACGGTAAACGGCACGCGGCTCTCTCTCCGAATCTCCTTTACAGATATTGTTTCTCTTAAAGAGTATCAAATAGAGATCTCAGCCGCAGAAGATCATGGATGCATTCGCCGGAAAATAATATAACTTCAAAAGTTCAGCTTTAATCAGCTACGTAAAAAACCTTATGGCGCACGAGGCGTCGTTTAAAAGAGTACATTCCATCAAAATTTAATTCTCTAAAGAGCAACAGAGCTACATTTTATTCTTTTTTAATTTCCACTCCCGATGTTATCGCGTCGCGCGACTGGTCTTTTGTGTGGATTTATGGACACTATATTTTTTAAGAAGAAACGCCTTATAACCAGCTGCACGATATTTTTAGACGCAAGCAAGAAAGTGACTTGTCCATTTGTCATTGCGAAAATTGTGACAGAAAAATGATTCCGAGAATATCTGCTATAATTAAAATATATCAATTATTTCCTATATTTCTTTATAACATATGTGTAACATTTGAAAACTATATTAATTAACATGGCAAAAGATCAAGTATCAATTGGTTTTAATAATAAACGTTTTAATAATTATCTTTTTTTATCGTAAAATGGTAATTGTTATCATTTTTAAGGATTCATAAAATTTATACTTTTCAAAACATATTGCAGGAGTATTTTGATATACAAAAATAAATTTGAAAATATTAAAAACAGAACATTAAATAAAAATATTAATTACATATATTGCAATTTTATTATTTAAATCTGTTTTCCATAAAAAAGGTAACAAGATATTAAAGAGTTACAGTAACTGAAATAAAATTTATACACCATATATAATTTTGTTATTACCCTGGCTAATATTAAAAATATTATATAGTTAATATAATATATGACTACGTTTATATGGCGGCTTATAATCCGGTTTAACAACTACCGTATACTATCCGATCCAAAATTTTGCTGTTTTGATTATAGTAATTATTTAGACATGAGCCTCTTTTAACACTTAAACTACAACTTTTTTAGTATATAAATATCAAAAATTGATTCCAATGTTTTAGAGTATCAAAATAGGTTTATATTAAAATGATCGTTATAATTAAAAGAAGAAAAATTTTGGATCATCAGATAGAATATAGAGTAGTTATTCAACCGGATTATAAGCAGCCGTGTAAACGTAGTCTATAACATGTTTCTGTATACATAATTATGAAATTAAAGTTTTTTAAGAAAAGTATGTGATATTTTACGATATTTTCATAAGAAATTCTAAGATATGAACAATCAAATACATTTAAATAAAAGGCTTAATGAAACAAGATAAGTGATAACACAAAACAAATCAATATTTAAAAATACTCTTAATGCAAAAAAACTTGGCTAGATCAAATATGTAACATCTACAATTATATTTTCTATATTTACTATCATAATATTAATCTTTCACGCTATTTGATTTTATTTAACACATAAAACGTAGTTTATGAAAAACATGTTATAAATGTATCGATATATATAAAGGAAGATGTTCTGACTGACTGACTGACTCATCAACGCCCAGCCCAAACTCCTGAACTGAATTTTTACCAAAAATATATGAAATAGGGGTAGAATTTTCCGGGGAGTGCCACTATGTGTATAGTTTTTTGTTACCGATTTTCTGGAAACCGGTTTTTTTTAATTTTTCTAATTTTTCGGGAAATAATTGACCAAATCTCAAAGAATTATAGATCAAACATGGTAGAGTTTTCCGGGGAGTGCTATAAAGTGTATAATTTTTCGTTACCGATCTTTTTGGAAGCCGGTACCAAAATTTTTTCAATTTTTTGGGAATTAATTGACCGAATCTTAAAGAATTGTATATGAAGTAGGGGTAGAATTTTTCGGAGAGCGCCATGATGTACAGTTTTTGTTACCGATTTTTTTGGAAACCGGTTTCTTTAATTTTTCCAATTTTTTGTGAAATAATTGATTGAATCTCAAAAATTTATACATGAAGTAGGGGTAGAATTTCCCGGGGAGTGCTATAAAATGTACTATTTTTTGTTACCAATTTTTTTGAAAACCGGTTCCGAATGATCGAATCTCAAAGAATTGCACATAAAAAGTAGGGGTAGAATTTCCCGGGGAGTGCTATAAAGTACATAATTTTTCGTTACCGATTTTTTAGGGAATCGGTATCAGAAGTTTTTCGAATTTGTCGGGAAATAATTGATTGAATTTTAAAGAATTGTATATAAAACAGGAGTAGAATTTCCCGGGAAGTGCTACAAACTGTATAGTTTTTCGGTAAAAGTTTACAATAACTTACACAGCTCGGATTACTTTGACCTTGACATATGTTGTCAAGGGCATAATACTGAGTAACTTTTCCTTATAACTTAATCGGCGGTCGCTTTTTATTAAAAAGTTATTAACAAAAAAATGTTTGGCGACCTCACCGATTTCAATGACCTTGATATATGTTGTCAAGGTCATGACCCCGAGTGACCTTCAGAAGGTTTTAGCCGTTGCTCATTATTCGTTAAAAAGTTATTAACAAAAAAAGTTTGGAAAATACGTAGGTTAGATGACGCGCTTTACAAGTATTTAACTGTTTAAAGCGCGTCACTAATCCACATAGGTTAGATGACGCGCTTTAACAGTATTTAATTGTTTAAAGCGCGTCAACTATAACCCATGCGTAAACTATTTCGGGGCTACCGCACCTCCCCCGAAAGCAGGGAGGGGTGTGGGTGAACCTCGGTTCGCGTGAAAAATATATGTGTGAACTCTTTCGGGGCTACCGCACCTCCCCCGAAAGCGGGGGGGGGAGGTGTAGTTGAACCTCGGTTCGTGTGAAAAGTGTATGCGTGAACTATTTCGGAGCTACCGCACCTCCCTCGAAAGCAGGGGGGTGTGGGTGAACCTCGATTCGCGTGAAAAGTGTATGCGTAAACTATTTCGACATATATATTAGTCATTTATGCCTTCCAATACTCAAAATAGCTGCTATATTTTTCAAACTTTTTTTGTTTATAACTTTTTAATAAGCAGCGACCGCCGACTAAGTTATAAGGAAAAGTTACTCAGTATTATGTCCTTGACAACATATGTCAAGGTCAAAGTAATCCGAGCTGTGTAAGTTATTGTAAACTTTTACCAATAATTGAGTGAATCTCAAATTGTATACGACAGAATTGACAGAATTGAACTTCAGTCAATAAAAAAGTAATATTTTTCAATTCATAGCATTTTAGAGAGAGAGAGGGAAAGGGAGAGGGAGAGGGAGAGGGAGAGGGAGAGAAGGAGAAAGAGAAAGAGAAGAAGAGAGAGAGAGAGAGAGAGAGAGAGCTATTTGCGTGTCTTATTACATATGTCCTCCGGGGCGAAGCCCGGGTAACCAGCTAGTATATCTATATAATGTAAATTTACATTTAATTCCAAATTTAAATTTAAATAACATAATTAAGATGTCTTTTGCAATCTAGACTGCATGTGATTAATGCTATATTTATGTAATAATATCGTGATTGATTTTTTTTTATAACATTAGAACATCTGTAAACGTGGACAATGCAGTAACCAGTCAATTTACCACTTTTGCATAGCAAAACATTGATTGGCTATTGTATTACTTCTTTTTACACAGCAAATGTTTCCGCGTTTTATCTGCATAAGACCTTAATCTCCTACAATTATCGATATAACAATAGCCAATATCAATTGCGAGCTACTTTATTGTCACTTGTAATCAAAATAGCGACATGACGTTTTTCAAATAATTTCATATTTCGGATTTTGCGTTGTAATATCTCTATTCAAAGAGCACAAAGAGGAAAAATAAAAACACTTTTGTAATATAATAGAAACCGCAGCCAATGATTAAACCTGTTACAAACTCGATCGGTTCAAATGCTGTTGGAATATCGTATAAATTGTGCTCTCAAGTTGCTGTTTCGTGTAAAGATATACGATCTACCTTGCTGTTGAAAATATAAACTTGGTGTATAAACGCAATTAATTAACTAAATATTAAAAATGAGCAAATATAATATTTGAAACGAATATGGGTCAACATACAAATTATTTTACTCATCGATACATAGGAATAACATCTGGATGTGTCTTGTATACGTTCGAAAACTGCAGTAGATTTCATACGGCGATATTTACAAAAGCGAAATATGTTTCTTATAACACGAAATAAAAGGAGACGTATTCACAAAATTTAAAATAAAATATAGCGGAAGATTTTCAAAAATGTTTTGCAGAACTTTTATCTTATTTATTGCGCAGCTAGAAAAAATAAAACTTTTCCACTCCGCTTTACTATGAGCGTCAGTTGTATTTTGCGTGTTTAACAGTAAAACGTGCGCGGAATTTTGCATTTTTGAATGCATATTTCACGCAATGCAAATATTCAGAATATCTTTTTCATATTTTTATATATATCTGTTTATGTGTTTTTTCGCATATAAATTGCTATAATCTTCTTGGCATTGCATTTTGGAATACCATGAGAATTCAAACAAGATTTTGTTTTTCATGACAATTTTGTTGCAAATATTTTGGATAAACATTTCAACGCCAAATTTATTTTACTTTGTTTATCATAATATTTATTACAGTATAATATTTTTTATAAATAAATTTAAATAAATAATAACGATTTTAAAATATAAATAATTGTAATCAATAATGCATGAGATCTTTCTTCAAAAAGGAATCAGTGCTGCGAAAGTTTGGAGAAGAAGTAAAACGTTATCGATGAGGCGTGATTGATATTGGTATAAAAACAAATATCTGAATTTTACTGCAAGTGATTGAGTGGCAAGTATGTCATCATGTTTTGTTTACAAATGTTATATACAGAAATTCATAAAACATAATATGACGACCGCACGCATGTAGCCAGATTCCACTTTTAATGCTCGTATCGATATGCAGCAGTATATCTGCGCATACTAGGACGTAATTTAAATGCATTAATCCTTTGAGTGGCGAACTATGATATATCGTCATATCATGCGTGCGCCTGGAGTGCCAACGTCGATTTATCGTCGTTGCTGCAACATTCGAGAGATAAACAAGATAGGCATACTTGAATTTTAAACGGGATTTCGTTAAACTCTCATTAAATGCGAATAAATCGTTAATTCTTACAGGTCACAGGCCCACAATTATTTATAAATATAAAATCAATAAATATAAAATAAATGTTTAGATTAATATCAATAATATCAAGATCTATTATAACCATAATATATGAATCTTCTTAGACTTTCACGTACATCAATGACAATTATATATGTATAACTGCATTAATGGAAAACTATCTTGTATAAAGTTATATAAGATAATGGAAATAAATATATTTTATTTCCAAACACACATATTTATACATTACGAACAAAATAACTGCGTATAAAAGAAAAAACGGCGCCACCCTCTATAAATATCAAATCACCCTAAGACTGCACGTGACAGGCAGAAATTGTGAAATATATAATATATATATATGGCTATACTAAGTGAAAAAAAACCGCATTTACGCATCATTTAACTTCATTTGTGACGATTTTACGAAAATTATAGTTAAAAAGATTTGTATTTGAGGGAATTAAAGAAATAAAAAGATTATATATATATATATATAAACATCCAGAATTACAATTATTATTATATCCTGAAACTTTAACGTTCGTTTCTTTAAAATTATTTAAATATCATATACAGTTCTTTGCTTAGTAAAGTAATATAAAAATTATATAAAATATTATATTTAGATATAATAATAATAAAAACAGAGTTAGTTTAAAGTTATAGTTTTAATTTTATATATATATATATATACAATATTTTATAAAATTAAACTTTATATGTATAGACAAAAAACCTAACCCTTTCTGTTTTTAAGTTTAAGCGAAATTAACAAATGACGAGTTAATACAATATTAACTATTAATTTCAATTTATTTTACATTATTATCATTGTAATCACTGATCTAGAAAAAATTGTAATCCAATATTTAAACTGAAAAGAAGCGTGATATTTGCAGAACAAACTTTCGAGGGAATACGCGAATGTCAAGTGGATTAAACAAAAAGAAGCAGTCAATACGAATAGCGCTCGAAGCTGCAGAGGCAGCTCTACTTTACGCAGGGCCGGAATCCGCTCCGCTCCGACTTTGACGACGCGGACCGGGGCACGGTGGCGCGGGGCGTGCGCAAACAACTCGCGGAAAAACATACCTATTCTGCCGAAGGGGAAACCCGGAAGGTGGTTATACTCACCGGTGCGCACCAGCACGTTGAGCAGGATGTACAGGACGAGGGTGGTGACCCGGTATCCATGTATTATGATCATCAGCCACTTCGATGCGTTGAATCCCGCCGCGTGCCATAGACCCGTGCCCTCGTGCACCATATTTTCCGGTTCGAGCCTGCCTCAAGGCCGTCGTCGGCCTTTCCCGTGTGCGTTCCTCGCGCGTCCTCATTCACCGGCACTCTGCGACCACGTAAGCACCAAAATGATGTAACACGCGTGTCATTCGGCAATACACAGTTCTCGACGTCTCGGCCCCATCTACGGAAAACAAGAACAAGTAAGTTCAAGTCTTCGCAATGCGAGCCGAGACGACGATGTCGAGAACTCGTTTCGCGAGAGAAACGGTAGGATATTAGTCACGCCGCTGAGGTGCTCGGAAATTCCTGACGCGACTTTTACCGTTGCTCTCTTGTCGCGCGCGCAATTACGCAATATACA